>NC_055971.1:9835203-9922703 GCF_018492685.1 Alosa sapidissima | reverse complement strand
TGTAAACGTACAGGTACAGAACACTGCCACTAAACTGCCACTAAGTCTGAGAGCAGGACAAGTTGAAGCATTTATGGCCCTGCAAACAGTTACATGAGCCGGCATGCTTAGCAGCAACAACCAGATGGTGTTCAGGTCTACACAACCACCACCACCACCACCACCACCACCACCAGCCAGCCAACCACTTCTCCATTTCTAACGAGCCCACACCCTGCACCGGCGGCCTGTGGACGACACACAAAGTGGGCCAGGTGCAGAGCCTGAGCACCAGAGAGGACAGCCCTCCAAAAGTGAAGCCTTTCAGCAGTGATGGAGCCACCCAGCTCCCCCTCCCCAAAGGCTTTAGTTCAGCTGCAGATTATTTAAAGCCTGCTGTCCCTAAGCCAAACAATACAGCTGGTGGTGCTGCTACTGGTGGAGGTGGGGTGCTCAGTGCAAAAGACAAACCTTTTTTTGTCTATAGGACAGGCTTGCATTTTAATTAGAGCAGTGAGCACACACTTCAACACAGGCTTCAGTCCTCAGAGGTAACTGCCTAAAGGGTCATGCTATCGGAGGCTACAGCTGGCATTCTGATTTGGCATTCTGCAGCGTTATTCTGATTTGAGGTTTTTTTTTAGTAGCCAAACTGAGGCAAAGAAGATAAATGATGAATCTCAGTGGGGTGGCCTGACGGGAATGCTAATGCAGGCGGCCTCTCGCAGGCCCTGAGCAGAGCGAGAGGCAGGAACACATCAGAGCGGCGGTGCAGGGCTGGGCCGTGGTGTGGTGGTGGTGGTGGTGGGAGGCTTACGTAAAGCCAGGAAACAGCAAGCTGTGTGGGCACCGCAGGCCACTCCAGAGCCATCCTTTCAAATGCAGGCTGGACCCGTGGCCTACTTTGTGCTTTCTTCATTTCATCATCATCATTCCCTCAGCCCCCACAATGCGACTGAAAGGACTCAAGGAAAGAGAAAAGGAGAAAGAAAAAGGCGGACGGGCAGGGGTGGGGGGTGTAAATGTAACCCTGAGGACAATCAAACCCACGCTTATGAGAAGAGGAGTGGAGGCAGGCCACTCAAAAGCATCTCTCTCTCTCTCTCTCGCGCTCTCTCTCTCGCTCAGGGAAAGACGTCAGCCGGGGCTATAAGTAACACTATCAGCAAGGTCGCATTCCTGGCAGACAGCCAACATCCTCCAGCCTCACCTTAACACGGCTGCTCCAGTCATGTTGGGAGTCAGATGCCCCCCCCTCCACAGCCACCCACATTTCCCTTATCCAACTGAAGACAGGTGCTGCTGCTAGTGAAAGAGCTCAGTCTGTACACAAAGGGCCATGCTGTAGGCAGAGTCATGTGCCATCGTGTGTGTGTGTGTATGTGTGTATGTGTGTGTGTACGTGTGTGTGTGCCTGCCTTCTATAGATTCTATAGATGTGAAGTGGGTGTGCACTGTCAGTCCTGGTTTTTGCATAACGTGCAAATGTGTATCACAATCTGCCATTTAGTCTGTGTTGATTTCAAAAGTCAATGACAGGTTGGCCACCGTCTTGCTACAATGCCATGGGTGTAAAACAGAAACAAGGCTCAAAATTCAGGAAAAAAGGGCTCCTTACCTGGACATCATAAAGGGCAACAATGTTTTCATGCTGAAGCTCCTGAAAAAAACAACACACAGACTTATTGGTATTGGTACAAATCTAGGCTAACAATATAACACAGTGCATTGTGTGTTAAGAAATCCTTAAATACATTGCAAACAAGTACCTTCAAAATTTTTATCTCCTTGCCAAGCAGAATCTGAGACTTGCTGAGATTCTTCTTGTTAATGCTCTTGATGGCAACTTCCCAGTCAGTCTTCTGCAAAGATCGAAGGAATACAAGGTCCATTAATATCACTCATCTGATTCTTTCCACTCAAACATTTTAAAAGGATGTGGATGAGCGAAGCACAGGCATTAACTTTGTGAATAGATTGTTTTTTTAAATGTGTGTTGTGTGACCACGATTGCAGTGTCTTCTATTTAACATGTGAATGGAGTCAGGCATGCAAAAACAGAGGGAGATCATTGGGCATATGTAGGCAGGATCTCTCAGCCAAATCGGCCTAATTTTCAATTCCCTCAATGAGAGACATCCCAGGCACGCACAAAGCAACAAGATATTCTCCGGCTCACACAGATCTTTGTCGGGCTACATCTGTTAGGAGCGTGCCATCTCACTAAGGGCATTACTTCAAAACCGAAATGATAAATTGGTCTTTAGCCCTTGAGCAACGGCAACGCCACCTGAATAGTAACAGGTTGAGGAGAGGAGGCCTTCCATAAAGCAGAGCGGCTGTATGCAGATAATGGGAGCATGAGTTAAGCTTGAGAAGTGGAGCCTCGGTGCAAAAAATCTATGAATAGAGGTCTGCTTTTCAGCTAAATCTAGGTTAATAGGAGATGTTCTTGCGGCACACTCTCGGTGCACAGCCCGGCACACGCACACGCACACACGCATACACACGCACACACACAGAGCATGCAAGAGTGGCAATATCCATACCATCTCCACCCGAGCCTGCCTAGCCAAGCGTGACAGGGCACAGCAGCGCAGTACAACATTCAAACAAAAAGAAAAAAGGAGAAAAAAAAAGAATGACCCCCTTCCAGCTGGGTTGAGAAGTGGAGGTTGGGAAGGTTGGGGGTCTACATCTCATCAGCTAAAATGGGAACAACACTAAGAGGGACTTGGCACAGACCAAAGATGAGCAGATATTGTTTTATGAGGAGAACGAAGCCATGATATCAGACTGAATCACTACTGTTTCAGACTGCGTCAGTGTGCTATTTTCACCAGGACAGGACCATTAACCAACCAGTGATACAGCATAGGCTACGCCAAGCCTTTCAACCCTTCTGGATAACGGACGCGTGGTCTACATCTGACATACACTCATCTATATGGAAATAGAAAATGATGTCATATTCCCTAAGCCGCACTGAGAAGTTGTCTTGCCCTCTTAGTCACCTGGTGTAAGTATGTGGCCATCAGTCAGCCTTTACATGCACCAATCATCTCCCTCTTCAGTGGAAATAATCCTATAAATAAACACTCTACAGATGCAATGTTTATAAATACACCTCATCACATGCTGGGTTCAGGTTTGCTCATAGGCATGAAGCAATACACACACACACACACCTATAGCACAACAATGCCAGAAGCCTAATGAGTCTAATAGGAGAGAAACTGGTTGTATGGGAGGTTGGATGTCTAAAACATCACATCACCTCTATGATCTATTTTAAATTAAGCATTCTAAAATATCATACCCAGGCAAGGAATCATCTATCATCAATTATCAGGGTCAGCTTGATAAACAGGTTTTGTATTACGCCAACTGCATTCACCCAAGAGTATCAGACTCCAATCTAGGCTACTCTCAATTCAGGTCTGTGTGCAAAGAGAATGGGTCTTTTGCCAATTGCAACAGCAGCACAAATGGACTAGCCTACAATCACCTGAATACTGATGAATTGGCCTATAAAGATTATTTCTCCTGCCAAAACTATCATATTTATTATACCCAAGAATCTTGTCCAAGATAGACATGGTGAAACATAATGATTGCTAACTGCTGCATTTTTAGGAGATAATAGATAACATGAATAATATCATTTATTTTAAAAAACATTTCAGATTACAAATTCTGGCTGCAGAATATAAATGATGAAGTCAGAATATGACAACAGAGAACCTCCACCCAAGATAGAGGTAAACAAGCAGACAAGCCTCTACGTCACCGAGCTGGGCCGAATGGTATTTGAGTCACAGCTTTATGAATGAATGGCTCGTGTGTCTCCTTTTCTGCAAGATGCATACTAAAATATGTGTCTAACATAGACTCTGTCGTACATAGTGATTGCATGCTGATAACGCGGTTCAGGTATACCCTGTGCTTTTAAGTATTTGTTTTGAAATTAGTTGGTTTCTGCAGGGGTTGTGTAATACATGTGGAATTGTCAATAGCTACAGTCACATTTTTTTTATTGACCAAAGGCTCGTGATATTGCAGATAACAGTGCATGCAGATTTTTTTTAACCAATATACATCATGCATACATGCATTGCGTCTGCTGTGTGCACAAAACCTCAGATCAGGCTTAACATGCAAAGAAAATGTAGGTTAGTCTATAATAAGAAGGGACAAAATAACTTACTTTTTTATGTCGTCCTTTGAAAACGACAGCAAAAGCTCCATGTCCAACTAGGTCCTTCCTACTATATTCAAAGTCTCCCACCGTCTCCATGTTTAGTCAGTGTCCGAATAAATAAGCACGTTATAGATGATGATGCTTGGCTGCTCGGTTACCACTGAGCTAACATATTATTTGGCCATTGAACGAAAAGATATTCTACTCTATTCTGAATCTAAGACTTCCAATCTCAATATCATTTTAAAATAATTCACACCGCAGACAGGTTCTATTGCACATAAACAAAAACAGGCACAGCCGAGACGGTCCGATTACACCAACATGGACCGATGCATTTTGCAGTCCAATAAAACGTCTAGAATACTCTTACTCGACGTCGCGATGATGGGATGACCCACACTGTAATGTATCATTGCTATGCTAGCGATGCTCCGTTTCTTACCAGCACCTTGGCTTGTTATGTAGCGATACACTACCTACTGATATTCATGCTTGTCAATCAAGGTGACATAATGGGCAGCGTCCAGCTGTCATTTCATGACACAATTAGCTCGTAATCAAGTCACCAAGGAAAGCTAACATTTTATTGTGTCAATGGCCCTCGTATGGCAACTGACAAACTACATGGTTTTAGTTCGTATTCCTGATTTGCAAACAAAACACCACTGTCTCTAGTTATCTGGCAAAGCCAACTGACATATTTTGCTATCAGGCTAATATAGTAGCTACCTTAAGGTGCTCGCTAACAAACAAACAAGGCGTGTGGTTGAAATTCTTTACGATTTTCAGGTATATCTAGCGTATAATATTCTATCCCGTCAGCAATCGAGATTAGAATACAAGGGTAGGCTACTCAGGATCGTCGAAGAATGGAAGTAAGGTTGTCACAATGACAAATCGGTCTTCTCATTCTTATCTTTCCCATTAGTAGGCTAAGACGTTCTATGAAGAAGAGTCTGTTTTCTCAATGGAACTGTGGCGTCCACGTGACAATCTTCTTTTTAATCCCAAAACTGGACCATCTCTTCGATATATTCTTCTTTGAATATTCTTGTCAGCAGCTCCAGAGGTCCACTTGAGAAAGGGACCGCTGTGTGTTACGATGGTTCAGCTAACATTAGCCAGATTAGCTTGCTATTTCCCGTGTAGCAGTCGATTTCTTTGCAAATGTTGTGCTCCAGCCGAGGATGTTAAACACGTTTCTGTCACGTTTGGATCTGTATCATGTTCGTACAGACCACTTCCCTCGGTGCAGCAATACAATGTCACTGCCGTAGTGTGTGGACTTCTCTTTAAATGTTTCTTCTTCCGCGAGGGCTGTGGTGCTCCTTCCGCAAGGAAATGTAGTCCCCAGTATGACGAAATTGCAGTTTATTTTTTATTTATTTTTTCATTTATTTTATAATAAACCGCTGAAGCTATATAGGGCTATAAATAAACACACATTAATGATCACGTTAATCTTAACATACAGTTTGACATGAATTTTGTTTCTTTTAATTATAGGCTAGGGTAGGCTAGTAGAGTAGACCTGAATATGAAGTAGGCCTTAACAGAGATACTACCAAAATTAGATCATACAATTGAAAAGAGAAGGGAGGGAAAACAACAATTAATTGTGGTGCATATGCAAATAAAACAGTCTCAAGCTTTTTGCACTAAATGCATAAGAGGATCTGTTGCCTGACTTTGGTTTATGTGTGAACAGAAGGTAATTAACGCCTGTTGGCTATAACCAACCATATTCTGTGCTCTGGCCATAGCCCTAGCCTGTACAAGAAATCTTTAGTACATATTTAGTATATTACACTTATATATAGCCATATTCTACTGCTCCTCATCCTACACTTATTCTTACTACTCTTACAATGTTACTGTTTCTGCACTACACTAGTACTATTACCACACTGCACATAGCTGTACAAACTGTACATATATCTGTCTATATGGTTCATACTGAATATCCATATTTATTCCCTTTTTCTTATAATATATTCTGTTACACTGATATATATTATTCTTATAATGTTACTGCTACTACACTGCACATATCTGTACATGTTATTCATACTCCTAGCCACATTTATAGTCTGCTCTTATAAGGTTAGGCTACTGCTAATACACTGCACATATTTATTTCATTTATATGACTATAAACCACTTTCTGTAAACCAACTGTATACTACTGTCTACACTATATATCCTGCCCTGTCTATGCACCACCTGTTTATACTTTGTATATCACATTGCACTTTTCTGCTTTTTTGCACTTCTGGTTAGAGGCAAACTGCATTTCGTTGTCTTTGTACTTGTACTCTGCGCAATGACAATAAAGAATCTAATCTAATCTAATCTAGTAACCTAACTCAGGGCACCCAGTTATGCCAGTTCTGACCAGAAAAGGCTACATGAACTGGGAATAGGCAAAGAAGACTATATAAGAACAAAGACAGAACCCAACCTAGGTCCTATGTAGGATACAGAGCATGTTGAGGAATGCACATTAAAGGAACCGTATGTAAGAAAAATATTTCAATTAATCATAAAATGGCCCTGATATGTCACTAGACATTAAGAAATCATGTTCATTTCAAATACTTATATCACTGACAACAGCAGTCCGGCCAGGATATGTTCATTTAAAAAGTGAAGTTGCAGCCCTCAACTGATGTTGATGTTGTGTTTTGTAATTGTCATGTTGTGTTTTGGCCTGATGCGCCACCCTCCACCTATCTACTAATCACGAAGTCAGTAGTGTTTCGCCATCAGTGTTGGCAACCTCGAGTCAGGGGGGAGGGGGAGGGGATACATCGCTCTTCAGTATTTTGAAAGTGATTGCAGTACCAGTTTTGGCCACAATCTTACATATGGTTCCTTTAATGACAATAATTGTAGGCTTGGACAATCTATCAGTCTTGTCTACTCTGGTAATATCTCATTTGAACAAATTTAATCTGATCAGATATTATTTGCCGTAGGTTCTATTGCACATAAACAAAAACAGGCACAGGCGAGACGGTCCGATTACACCAACATGGACCGATGCATTTTGCAGTCCAATAAAACGTCTAGAATACTCTTACTCGACGTCGCGATGATGGGATGACCCACACTGTAATGTATTTGCCGTAGTTGCCGTATTATTTGCCGTAGTCGTAGATTGTGTGATCATATGGTCCTGACAACTTGGTCAATATTAAGAGTATTGACAACTGTTGGCCTAATAGACTAACTGTCAGTTCACTACACAGCACATAAGATGGTTTCCTCTGGCAAGACAAGCTGTCTTGCGCCATCTGGTGGCAATACATTACTCAAAAAGGTGAAAATGGGCAACATTTTGTATAACAATATAAATGATTTGGTAAAAAAAAAAAAAAAAAAAAAATAACAATAATAATAACAATAATAATAACAATAACAATAATAATGTTGTTATTATTATCATTATTGTTGAGGTTATTATGATGTTATGTTGTTGTTGTTCTTATTATAGATTCTATCTTTTAAATAACTGGGAGAAAGGGGGAAAAGGCTAGAGCAGACCCCTACTCTGAACAAATGTACGGTAAATAATAGAACTAGCAGAGTTATTACAACTACTGAAATGCTGCCATGTGGTTTTACATTTTTCACTAACACTTCATCCCCAAAGGTAGTGTGGGTGAACCCAGATGAACAGGGTCTAGGTTCACTCAGGCTACCCTAAAGGACCACCCCACTGATATCCACAAATAAACACACTTCACCATGGATTGGTGGTCTTGATTAAAGGGAAAGATTGTAATAATCTTTCTTTCTTTTTTCTTTCTTTCTTCCAGCATAACACTCAATTTTGTGTCTGACTGAATTGCCCTGTCATTTCCCCAAGCCCAAGCTCAAGGCCAGACAGAGGCCTCAGCTGCTCCTGAGTAAACACAGGAAATGAAATATCAGTGACATGCGGCCGTTGCGATTCCGACACGACAGGCGGCGGTAGAGTAGGCCTAGACTAAGCTACTGACGTTTAGTCGGCTCAAAACCATAACACAGACTCAGAGAGCTGTTGATGTCGACTCCAGCCAGCCATCACTGTCACACAGGGCTATCCAAAGGATTTTTTTAGACCAAACACCTATGTGATTAGGTAATATTTCCTGTTTGGTAAGTGTCGAGCTTCTTGTAGGCTAGGCTATGTTTCATGAATGTCGATGTATTATACGATTTTCAACATATCTTTCTTCATTACGAAAACAGAGAAACATAAGTTGGTTAGTCTAACGTTAATATTAAAAAGCTATAAGTGTTTATTGCAGCGGTGTTCAACAGTGCACGATGCTTAACCCTGGATGCAGAAACAGTAGCTACGGGCCAAATGGAAGACAAACTCATATCTGTGCTCTCTAACAGGACAGGACAACAATGGTTTTCGTCGGTTGTTGTACAGTATGATGATGAAGTATAACATTTTTTCTTCTAGGAATATCGTCTGCCCTTTTTAAAAAAAATCTAATCAGTAGATAATGACTCCGTCTGTGGCTATCTGTCATGCCTCTTCTTGTCAGGAATGTCGTGCCAGCAGCAGGCCGTTGAACAAGCCAGGCAGGCCTTCCAAACAGGGAGGTCTAAAGACCTGTCTTACAGAATAACCCAGCTCAAAAACCTTCACCGGCTCATCTCAGAGAGGCAAAAAGACATTGTTGAGGCTCTCAAGAATGATCTCTATAAGGTAGGTGGTGCCTATGTAGAAGTCCAGGTTGCAAATAAATACAGTAATCTATGTATGCTGTGCATTGCTGGTCCCCTGATGCATTTTCTACTGCACCCCCACTGGCCTATGTAGAGTGAAAATGGCACACAGCTGTATGAGATGATCGGACTAGAGGGGGAGATCAACCTGGCAGTGGACCGGTTGGCGGAATGGGCGGCCCCTCGACCCGTGGAGAAGAACCTCCTCACCATCTCGGATGAGGTGTTCATCCAGCCTGAGCCGCTGGGTGTGGTGCTCATCATCGGAGCGTGGAACTATCCGTGGGCAGTCACTCTTCAGCCCCTCATTGGCGCGATTGCTGCAGGTGTGTTGCTCGGAGAATGCCACTAATCCCAGTTGTGCCACTCCTTCACATTCCCTAGCAAGCCTTTTTTGGCACTTCTCCTTCACATCACTCCTCCTCCCTAATGATATGTGTAAATACTGGAACAAAGCAAGGTGCCCTTGTTATGTGTTGGCCTCAGCGGGATAGCTTTTCAAAAGCGTCCACACCAAAATGTGTTTTGTGTCATTGTAATGTAGATTTGAAGCTTCTGCTATGATCATGTAATGGTGTTTTGTCTCCTAGTTTACCTATTCCTTACAGGGATTAATTTTTATCTTAATCTGGTGACTGTCATATGTCCTCAGGCAATGCTGCTGTTGTGAAGCCGTCAGAGGTGAGCTCTCACACAGCCAAAGTCATGGAGGAGCTTCTGTCTCTTTATCTGGACAAGGTAAAACCCACCTCCACTATGAACTACACTGCTCAAAAAAATAAGGGAACACTTACAGTTTTCCACAATTGTTCAAACACATTTTTTGAAACCTTCCACCCTTTTCTCCATTCTCAAACTACATTCACAGAATGTCTGACAGTTCTTGCAAAATAAAACACTCGCCTCAAAAGTTTTACTTGTGCTCAGAACCAAACAGTGTAAGAGTACCTATCCAGTGTATGATTGAAGTGTTCCCTTAATTTTTTTGAGCAGTAAAGTATTATCTAGTTCAATATTTGCCATGGTGTATCTTATTACAGCAGGACAATTTTATAGCGGTGTCTGGCCAGAGTTAAACCCATGTTGATTTTTAGTATTAAAAGCTCAACCCAGGTAATGTGTGCCTGTCTAACGATTCATTTTTTCAGTTCGATTCGATTATCGATTATCTCCCCATTAATTGACTAATAGCAATTTATACATGTTGATTTACATATCTAAATGAAAAAACATAAATTCCTTAACATTGCAATATATGTTTATTGCTCTTAAAATTCCAAAATAAAAGACTATACAAGTGCAAAGTAATGCATTCTTAGTCAGAGGTAGCATTCAATAAAGTTCAGTAGTGTATAGGTCTAATTGAGTGCCTGTCACTTTAAAGAGACATTTGGAATATTGATCTGAAATCATTTTGCAAATCGCAATATCTGTCAGAAAAAGTGCAATGCGATATTTTCCCCAAATCGTGCAGCCCTATTGCTAATGCATAAGTGTTGTGAATGCAAAATGCAGAATTTGAACCTCATTGTTTGCCTGATTAAACTACTGTAAAACCTGAGGATGGACACAAAGCTGTAGGAGTATTTCAATTTACATACAACAGCGCCTTTGAATCATGGAAAAAGACATCTGTTAGGATAGGTGCACAGTAGATGAGACATTGCACTGCTAGATTCCAATCTCATCCACTGGAGGGAGCATTGACTCATTAAGCTTTTAGACAGCTCTGGTGAGCAAAGGCGGCCATCCTGATTTGCACAGGGTGTTTTTCCCGGACTGTCTCACTGGTGTAATTTTATGACAAGGTGAATGGTCATCACGGTTTGTCAGAGCTTGTAGCTGACATTCGGTCTGGTCTTTCATCCCAGGTACTATTACCTTCATACACTCTTACTACCACGTTTTTCATGCACAGCAGGTTAGGGACTTGAGGTAGGCAGTTTTTGTTTTACGCTGCTGCCGGGTGTTCTCTAATGCATCTCATTCATGAAATACGAATACTGAAAAACTAAATATGCAGACCGAATGTTATCCCAGTTACAACTCGGGTCCAATCTGAATTGACAAGACATGGTTTTGTCTGAATGGATTAAACAGTGACTATGCCTTGGTCAAATAACCCTGGTCCAGATCAGGACGCTAGGCTGAAAGGGGCATCAGTTTCCGAACAAATGAATGTGCTCACCCACTAGGAGATGTATCCCGTGGTGTTGGGAGGCGTCCCTGAGACCCAGGAGCTGCTGGAGCAGCGGTTTGACCACGTCTTCTACACGGGAAACAGCACTGTGGGGAAGCTGGTGATGGAGGCGGCCGCGCGCCACCTCACCCCCGTCACCCTGGAGCTGGGAGGGAAGAGCCCCTGTTACATCGACAAAGACTGTGACCTCAGCATTGCCTGTCGGTAAGTGTGGTAAAACATTAAGCTGAAATAACAAACTTGGTTATCACTTATTCTAGTGTCGACAGAGATTTCAACTTCTTCTTCTATATCTTGCTTGTGCTACATCTGTCCACATATCCCTGTTCTGGAGATCTTGTCAATCCATTTGATAATCACAATAAATAAAATAAAATACTCAATAACTCAAAAGGGCTCATCAAAAATGTTTTTTTTTTCTTGTTTTATCTGGGTTGTAAATGATGTGAACGTTGCTGTTATGTGCTTTGGCAGCCGAATCACCTGGGGAAAATATGTAAACTGTGGGCAGACCTGCATTGCTCCCGACTACATCCTCTGTGAGCCTGGCATCCAGGACCGTGTAATTCAGGAGATCACTAAATGCATAAAGGTCAGTGAATTAGCACTAATTTATGACGGATTAATTAATTCATGGTGGCGGTTGACTCATCATTCTCAATAATCATCAAAATCTTCTTGAGTGTCAGGCCCCATTGATAGCTGACTTATTTCGCATTTGGTAAATGGACTTTCTCATTGTCTGACTCATTAATGAACTCTCTTTTGCTCTCTCTCTTTCTCTCTCTCTCTTGCTCTCATGGGCTGATTTCTCTTGCCAGGAATTTTATACGGATGACCCGAAGACTTGCACGGACTACGGACGCATCATCAATCAGCGCCACTTCAAGAGGCTGATGGCCCTGATGGAGGGCAGCTCTGTGGCCGTGGGAGGGGACACTGACGAATCCCAGTGCTACATCGGTACTCGCACCCCTCCCTTGCCTAACCACATACCTATGATTATAATACCAGTCTGTGTAGAGTGAAGGGATCTGATTGTTTTTTCTTCACATCAGCGCCCACAGTTTTGAAGGGGGTGACGGCAGACTCCAAGGTGATGCAGGAGGAGATCTTCGGGCCTCTGCTCCCCATCATTACCGTGGACGGAATGGAGGAAGCCATCTCCTTCATCAACCAGAGGGAGAAGCCTCTGGCGCTCTACGTTTTCTCCTCCAACGATAAGGTGGAGTGGAAAGTCCGATACTAATTTACAGACCAAAACTTAATGTAACGTTAAAACTTTTTTTTATTGATTACCTTGATGCATGAAGTCCAACAGCAATACAAAAAAACAGGTAGTTCTTAGACAATAATGCGGAAGAAGTGAATTAAATAGTAAAACAGTTTCCTCATTGGGGTCTACGTTATTAGTACTTTAATCAGGAGGACTGTATCTTCCTAATCTTTATCTTTTGCTCTATGGAATCCACACCTTTGTTGCCTGTGTCACACCTTACTAATGTTATCATAGTTCTATGCCACTCATATTAGTCCCATTATATGTAGGTTTCTTACTAATAAACCTGATTCACCTGATTAATGTTGTTTGTTTCTTGTAGCTGATTAGACAAATGATTTCAGAAACATCAAGCGGGGCTCTGTTGGCCAATGACTGTCTGGTGCACTTCACCATCAGTGACTTACCATTTGGGGGTGTCGGTGAGGAGATTCCCCTTGTGCAATTCACAGACTGTTATTGTCACAGCGTTAATCTGCCCTGATTTAAACCCATCATGTTTCAGGCAACAGTGGCATTGGATGCTACCATGGCAAATACACCTTTGATCAGCTGAGCCATCTCCGCAGCTGTCTCATAAAGAAGCTGAACATGGAGGGGGTGAACCAGATGCGCTACCCACCGCACACCACCAAAAAGCTGCAGTGGGCCCGGCTTTTCCTCCTGAGACAGGTCAACCTGCGCCGGTGGCGGCAGTTGGCTAAGGTGGCTGTGCTTACAGTCTTAGCAGCGTTTATAGTCCAGGTAAGCACAAGTTTAAAAGTGAACTGAAACAGCCTTCTCAACTTTGATTGAAAGGATTTTCTCCACATGCTAGATTTCAGCCTAGAATGTTCATTATTTCAGTTCATATTGCTGTTTATCCATGGCACTATTAATCTTATTCAGGTCTGTTTTTATAAAGCAGGTATCATTTCTGTCTCATCCTCAAATTCATTATGATGGTTCATGGTCATGTTAGGAACCATATGCCTACATTTTTACTGGTCACCCTGGTTATTCACCATGTGGTTTTGGGAACCATGCTGCCAAATATATTACCATTAACAGCTTTTACCAGTGCCAACTGTGCTGTTGTTTGCAAGGATAATATGTTGGCTGTTAGCTATCTTGTTAGTTTTAGATAAAAATTGTGATGCCTCTTCAAAATGTGCTTGGGATACTTTTTTATTCTGAAATAGTTTTTTATCATTTAAATAGCTCTTTTCCTCTGTCGCCGATTCCCTTCTCCGGTGTTTTGATCCAGAAAAACACCAACAGATATGCCTTTGTTCTGCACAAACAATGTATTTACTTGTTGAAGAATTCAAAGCACAAAGAGGCCTATGATCTTCCAGCTTTAATTACTCGCTATGCTACAGTGCCACTGCAGTAAATGGAGCTTTTGTTTTAAATAACCTCTTACCTTTGTAAACATCACCTATGTATTTTGTATGCCTGCACTCTCAACTGTGTTTTTGTTTGTAACCGGTTAATTGTCAGTATCTCATGACAATGTCTGATTCTGTCTCTTCCTTTCACAGAGGTTTTTAAGATAAGGCCTCAGAAGTCCTGATAAATGATTGCAGTTCTTTCGGTGGAAGTTATCATATCTTCCTTGGACAGAATAAGACGTCAGTATATGAGAGGAAGATAAGATGAGAGAGCAGTCATCACACATGCCCTCCGACCGATGGCCAACAGTGTAATAACCCTGCACCTTGACGACAACAGCAAAAGGCATATTTGTATGGCAGTCAGAGCTCATACTCAGCTGTAGTGACTGCACTCTGAACAGTGATTCAACCGCAGTTCAATACCAGAGAATCATGTCGTGCAGTACCATCCCAAACTGTCCAGTGCTGATACGTCATATCTTTTATGCGCCACCCTTGGACAACGAGGGAAATACACAAAGCTGTGCCCTATATACACTGGTGTCAAATTCAGGTTATGTAATACAGTCATAAATGTTGGTTCAGTCAGTCATGCATTTGCACATTTTATAAATCATCTTTACTATCAGGTCATTTATACATTTCTAGAGTCTACATGGACATGTAGGTAGCCTACTACATTGCACATTCATGAATGATATTTGGTTATCATTTCACATTTAGTAACATTATTAATGACGTTTTATTTATTTTGGTCAAATCATTTCAATACAATAAAACATTTCTGTTCATATATTTTTGCTCCTTACACTTTAAAAACATTTGTACTTTGTTTTTAAAAATAATTATAAGTTGTCAATGAAACACAATGAATACCAGTAATCAGATACCGTTTTGCCTTAACGGTATTCAGTTTTGATTTGTTTAACTTAAATACATTTTGGATGAACACGGTTCACTTTGTTTTGCATTAGGCAGGGTGCAATGCTGGTTTCTGAAATCCTTGTATCGCTGTTGCAAATAACTCAGTAAACAATGGAAGTTTTATGACGTTTGGTCTGGAGTAGTAATTAGGCTACTGAGAAACCCAGTGATTCAATCGCAATTCAATACCAGAGAATCATGTCGTGCAGTACCATCCCAAATCGTCCGGTGCTGATACGTCGAATCTTTTATACGCCGCCCTTGGACAACGAGGGAAATACACAAAGCTGTGCCCCTGGCTTGCACTGCCGCTACATCACTACGGGCAGTCGAGCTCCTGTGAGGGTAAGAATTCAACAAATCCGCTGTTCACCAGAGTATTAGAGATGTTTACTTAATAACCTGCTTGATTAAGTTGCCGGTTGTTGCAGCCTGCTTATTGGGATATGGTGCGAGATTCAGTCTTAGCATTGGACAAAACAGTAGCCTAAATTGCTGCCTATGTGAGTTTTCGGAAGTTTTGTCTGTTTTCAAACGCGTTTCACTTTCGGGAAAATCATCTACGGAAATAGCGTTATTTGGGCTGAGTGCAGCAAATGCATACGCTAATTGTTGTAACTGGTTTAGGCTACTCTGGTTAATAATTAAAAAAAAAAGCGTCAATAAATTCGTTTGACTAGAAACTTCAAACAAGTAAATGTCATGTCTGTGCAGTTGCCATTACGTTATCTCTGTCGTCTGGGAAGCTGTATCGCACTGCAAGTTTGCGAGCTGAAACGAGCTTGACATTTTTATGAAATGTAAACAAACACTAAAAACACAGTTTATTTTTTGCATAAGATAGACAAAGTTGTGTTAATAAGCAATTTGTGATCTTATTTATTAGGCTGCACTCTTAAAAATGCTGGGTTGGAAACAACCCAAATTGGGTTATTCCTAGCCCAGGTACCTGGGTCACTATTGGACCGACCTCATGTTGGGTTAAAATAACATAATCCATTGGGTTGGTGACTTTAACTCTAAATTGGGTTACTTTTATCAAACCAACTATGGGTCATTCTTACTAACATGATGGGTCAAAATAACCCAGAAAAATGGATATGACCTACCAGCCCATTACTGGTTCATATTTACCTCTCTGTTGGGTTATATATTTGACCCACTATTGGGTGTTCTGTTTTTTTGCTTATGGATTTCCAAAAACATATTTCTTTACTTTATTTTACTCATGTACATCAAGGTGAAATAGGGCTGAAAAAATCAGCTGAAATAGACATAGGAGAATACATTATATTAATTTTTATATTTTTTATTGATTGCCACAAATGGGCTACAGTACAAAAGTAAAAAACACTGTTTCATTTCATTCAAAGACTGTTTCATTTCATTTTGAACAACAATTTTACTAAAATCTAAAAAACATTTTACAAAAAACTAAAAAACAAAAAAAAAAACAATTAACTAGCAATGCTCATAATACAGTAGTGTAGTGACAACAGAAGAGAGAACTTGTCCAAAATACCTGTGCATCCTGCAGGAGCTGATCTGGGAAATCTTTGACCTGTGGAAAACAGAAAAAATATAGGTGTTAACAAAAATACAATGGATGAAATGTGTCTTGTCCGAAACAGGCAGCCAGCTACTCTAGTGACTACCCTCTCTCAGCCTCTAGCCTACCATAACACAGAGTAAAAAGTATAGACACATGAAACACATCATACACTAAAATATGTCTTACTTTGAGGGATCCTGTGTGGAAGGTCTGGACGGGACAGATGGGACACTTGAAACACAAAGATTAAAAAGGTTAAAACAAAGATTAATGATTCTTTTAGGTAATCAGTGTCAGATCATATCGGATTCAGTCAGAATGACGTATGAATGAGGGCAGCCTTTTTGGACTCTGCACAGCCTAGCCTATGAGAGAGAGAGAGAGAGAGAGAGACTTTTCTTCCTACCCAAAATTAAAACCGAAACAGGCAGCCAGCTACTCTAGTGACTACCAAGTGGAATCTCTATCAGCCTAGTAGTAGAAACATTGTCTTTAATATGAAGATACCTGCTAGCTAGCCACCATGCTCTCGGGTCAAACTAACTTGACTGTATGTAGTTTTAGACTAAGACAGCTAGTTTGATTGCAGGAGAACAGACTAGACTGTACAGGTAATGTAACCGAAATGAGTGTCTGTGAGTGACACAGCTTTAATTGCTTACAAAGTTGCTTTACAGACTCTGTTCTGTGTCTGCGTGTTAATTAACTTACATTCAGGAGAGCTCATCACTGGGTGTCTCTTGTTGCCAATCATCTTGTGCCACTAGGAAATACAGAAAAAGGGCCCGTTACACAAATAACAGCATCACCCAGGTCCAACTAACAGAGCTAAACGAGTGACCCCACACCTGTGGTTCTCAAACTTTTTCTGTAATTTTTGTCATTCTCCATTTTGAATAGGACTGTGCTGTGTATTTTGTGTGTGTGTGCCTGTGTCAGTGTGTTCTCCATCTGCATGCTAAATAGCTTACGTTCAGGAGAGCCCAGCCCTTCATATTTGGCTTCCTTCTGCCAATTAACAGTTGTCACTATGAAATGATAACATACATTACATGTAAAATATCTCACTATCGTTAGTCTTCTGAAGGAGCTCTGGAAGAGGGTGGTGTGGAGGTCGCTGTAACAGTCCTTCGTCATTATCCGGTGTCATTAGAAAATAAAGAAAAACTAAATTATTGGAGTGAACAGTACGTCAAGTTTATCACAATTAGATAAACTAAAGTCAGTGGGCTGAGTAATTGCCACACATGCAACTCATCTTAACCCAGGTCAATATAAGAGGCTAACATTCACATACAGTATGTTAACAATAGGCTATTTACCAGGCCCTGTTTTGTTACAAGTATGTCTAGGTGGGCCATGGGATAGAAAATGTTGAGAACTCCTGGTTTAGGCTAAATAATTGTGATTTCAATTTTGACCTAAATTATGGTTATTATTCCATTATTGAGCAGCACAGCAACGAAAACGGCAACAGCACAGCTGAGCTGTACAATACATCCAGTAAAAAACAATTGCTGCTGTTGGGAGTAACTGTACATGGCTATGAAACAGACACAGATAGTAAATGTAGGGAACAAACAGGGATATATTTGATTAAATAAGGGATTGATGAAGCAGTGGATTTCAGTATGTAAGGAAATGTTTGAATAGTAGGCTAGTTAGATCTATCTGCTCATATATTGTGTTCCTGATGACAAACTTCACATGACTGAAACCAAAGTGAACTTCAGCTAAGAACCAAATTATAGATGCTAGGGTGATGATGGTCAAGGTTTTACTGTGTACCTGTGTTGCAGCTGTAAACTGGGCAGGATCTGGAATATGAGTGGGGCTGAACATTGCCTGTGGAACAGATAATCATGTACGGAGCATTAGTTTATAGACAATTTGAGGACCTTGTTATCAATACATTATATGACAAATATGTAGATTGTGATCTAGGCTACTGTGCAACGTGAATGTAGAGGATGTCATAAAAGCAAAATTACGTCCGAAGCGCCACTTCTAAGCTTGCATTGTCGTTTTCAGGTGAAATGGCCTTTTGATGATAGGAGCACTACTACTTTTATACATGATCGCATCAAATCGCTAGCGCTATTTTAAAAACAAACCCTTTCATTTTAGTAAACTATGTGTACACGAACAATGTTCTCAATGCTCGAGTTCATGTGTATAGACACTGATAATACTTCGATCAAAGTTTCAAGTTGTGTTGAGCCTTCTTAGTGTTTTAAAAATACAGATTTTGACACGATCATGTATCAAAATAGTAGTGCATTCAAAAGGCCACCCCACCCGAAAACGACAACTCATAGAAGCTTAAAAATGGACGTAATTATGGTTTTAAACTAAAGTTTGATTCAGGTACATTCCCAAAAACACCCTAGGCTGCATTTTGGCAGTTACGCTTGAAGTTCCGCTTTACTGTTTCTGTTCTGTTTAAATTGAACGTAAATGCCAAATATGTAGTCACCTCTAGTCCCTCAGATTCAAAAGAAGTGCCGAACTTCACCTCTGCTATGACTCCCTGCAATGGCCAGCGAAGTGGCAAGCTAACGTTAACGCTAACTAGCTAGCTTCTACCTACCTAACGTTTGCTGAAAACACATCCCGTTAAAGCACTTTCTAACCACAACAGACGTCATAGAATACAGTATCTAATTAAAAACACTTCTACAATGAGTTTACTTATGTGTTATCCTAAGTTAGCCAGTTGGCCTACAGTATGCAAGTTAGCAGCTAACGTTAGCAGCTAACATAACCAAATAGCTTGAAAAATAGCTTGTGTAGCAACGTTAACGTCACCATTAATGTTAACCTTAATATAACGTTACTATCTTCAAAAAGTTAGCCTACACCGGATTAGTCTATGCATTCTACCAAATATCATATCATATATCATCATATAAATTGTGGCATACGGATTTTACACAAATTCAACATACCTTCGAGCTTTCACTGCCGGCTTGTCGCTTGATGTGGAGGACCAACGGTTGCAATCAAACATTCTAGAACACCGTTCCAGGGGTACAAGACTGTTGTCTTCATGTCTTTGCGATTGTCAATCCAACTGGTAGACTATATTATAATGACCAATGACTGGGTTAAAATTACCCAGGCACTGGGTGCATTACATGATTTTTTGTGCTCTCAGCCACTAACCCAGCACCTGGGTCTTAACAATAACCCAGCATGGGTTATGATAACCCAATAAAAAGTAAAAATGTCATTAACCCAGTGCTTTAGTTAAAATAATAACCCAGCACTTTTAAGAGTGTGATAGATTATAGGCCTATGGGCTATGACAATTAAGTGAGTTGATCATGTGTAGGCCTATTGCCATAGTGTATACTCTACTCCATAGTATAGCAATACACTACAATATTATGCAAATATTGTCCTGCTGTTGATGTATAGGCTAATGTTTGGAAATCCTATGTCAACAAAGCAAGAAAATATCCTGTTATATGACCATAACAAAGGTTATATTATGATGTGTCTAATGATGTCTGAATAATAAGACATAAAATATCAAAATATTTCTGTGATATAATTTATACATTCGCACAAAGTTTATTTAATGTATCAATATTTAATTTCATGCTTGTCCCCACATCATATTTTTTTTTTTGCATCATGTATTTTTTGTGTGTGTCTGCACAGATTTAGTGTGGCACTTAACCGGATATCTTCCTTTGTTAGCCAGCCAAGTTGCTGTTCTGCCATTGTGAAAAGAGGGTGGGAGCGCAACATTGGAAATCCTACTGATGGAGAAGCAAGCAGTGGACAGTGCCAGGAAGGCCTTCCTCTCAGGCAGGTCGCGACCCCTGCCATTCAGGCTTCAGCAACTCCGAAGCCTGCATAGGCTTATCACAGAGAAGGAGGCAGAGATAGCAGCAGCTCTCAAACAGGATATTCATCGAGTAAGCATTATCTTAGATTTTATCAACCAGTTCATATTGATACGACACGTTTATCCATTATAATGAGTGACTTTGGAAGGAATTTATTTCATTGGCATATTTGTATAGTATTCTGTGTTCAGTAGCTTGTCTGTTTATTGACTAACTAGAGCAATCATTAAACTGAATAAACCTGGGTGTTCTTCTCGCACAAAGAGCCAGTTTGACACTCCACTGTTCGAACTAATTGGGCTGGAAAATGACATCAAGTTGGCAGAGAGCAGTCTGGCAGACTGGGCCGCCCCACGTCCGGCCAAGAAGAACCTCCTCACACTGTCGGACCAGGTGTACACGCAAGCGGAGCCGCTGGGTGTGGTACTCATAATTGGAGCCTGGAATTACCCATGGGCCCTCACGCTGCAACCTCTCATTGGAGCCATCGCTGCCGGTACCAACCAATCGCTAAACCGTTTCAGTATCCAATATTGATACCACAGATGAATGAAGACCCAGTTAGGCAATTGTTGGACAAACAGTAACAGAGTTTTATTTAATACAATAGTCATTAGTCAGGGTTTAAATATCCTTCCAGGCTGACAGGAGATGGCGTTGGTCATCCCATTTTATGTGGACTACACTGAATCAGACCCTGATTAGTGCCAACTTGGCAATCTAGAGCAGATAGCAACTGATGCAGGGGATGTGCAGAACAGTGAAACACCCATGCAGAACAACCCATGCAGAACAGTGAAACACTGCAAAACCGTAATATTCACCCTTATCTCTAAACACATTGACACATACACAAAATAATGGTGCCAAAATGGGTTCTTCATAGCGATGCCATAGAAGAACCTTTTGCAGTGCTTCAAAGATACCGGTCTTTGAAGAACCATTTAAGAAAAGGCAAATAGGTATGAAAACAGTCTTTCTGAAGAACCATTTCCATTTCTGAAAAACCTTTCACTTGATGTAAAGGTTCAACACAAAGTCATGGTTCTTTATGGAACTATATGTGATGGAAAAACAAACATTTAAGGACCTTTATTTTTTAGAGTGTACTCAGGGACAGTACAGGAACAGAAAGAAATATAAACAGCCATCTCATATGTGGAAGAACACATAACAGAAACATCTGGATATAAACTAATCCTGTACTATAAAGAGTTCTGATTCCAATAATCTCATCAGATTTACGGTTGTCTGTTTTAAGATGCTTCTCACTTCCATTTTCTGTTATGTCTTCTGTTTTTCTGTTTCTTTCTTGCTGGACAGGAAATGCAGCTGTGGTGAAGCCCTCTGAGCTGAGCAAGCACTCTGCCAGTCTCCTCAAAGAACTGCTCCCTCAGTATTTGGACCAGGTTCACTCCCTTGTGTTTCTATTCCTCTGTAATTAGTGTTTTGGCTTTTATTTTTCATTTTAGCTCTGTGTGTGTTGGTGCCAGTGGCAGTGACCTTACTGCCACCCCTCTCATACTGTTGCTCGTCTTAAGGATTTGCAGCAGTATTTGGTCTGTACTGGGATGTGTACTGATTTGTTTCCATTAAAGTGCTGCAGTATGCGTGGCAAATAGTGAGTTCACTGGGCTCTTTTGACATTTCTAGTTTCTGATTATAAAGTTCCGGAGACATTCTTAGACAAATTCTTATCAATTTGAGGGTGCTTCAAGTACTTCAAAGATGTATACATTGAAATATATATATAGAATATTATATTTTCTTCTATTTTTGAAACATTTTTTAGGAGATGTATCCCGTGGTGTTGGGAGGCGTCCCTGAGACCCAGGAGCTGCTGGGGCAGCGGTTTGACCACGTCTTCTACACGGGAAACAGCACTGTGGGGAAGCTGGTGATGGAGGCGGCCGCGCGCCACCTCACCCCCGTCACCCTGGAGCTGGGAGGGAAGAGCCCCTGTTACATTGACAAAGACTGTGACCTCAGCATTGCCTGTCGGTAAGACTTGTGACTATGACTAGTTTTAGGAACTGCACATATTTAACATGCTGACTTTGGACTGCAATGATTTACTTTCATGGAAAAGTTTGTTTTAACATAGCACGCCTATCAATTTCTTGTTACAGTTTTTTCTGAATGCTTAAACACAACCGTGATTCTTATAGCACAATTTCTAAAACTATTAATACTTATAGCAAAACCACTCACTGAGTTCGCAAAACTAAAAGCACAAACACTGCTTTGCACTCCGTTTGCAATTTCGTAACACACTTTGCACAACTGTAGGCACAATTCACTGCACAACACTATTTTTGCAGAACTGTAAACACAATTCATGCTTTACACTCAATTTTCAAATGATCAACACACTCCTAGCAAATCTATATACATGTATGGCTATTATTTTCACTATTTTGCCAACTCTCTGGAACACTTTTTCATATGAAAACTGTTTTAGATAATTAGTTCACTTTGCAATCAGCCTAAGCACTATAAATAAGCCACAGGTAATGTACAATGGGTACAATGGAGGGAGCAGGAAGAGTGAGAAAAGTAAGAATTAGAGGAGGCTGAAGAATAGGACGTGGAGGTGAAGAAGTAGGAGGAAGAAGAGGAGGAAGAGGATGCAGAGGTAAAGAAGTGAGAGGGAGAGGATGACAAGGAGGTGAAGTTAGAGGAAGAGGACAAGGAGGAGCAAGAGGAGGATGAGGAGGGGGAATAGGAAGGGTAAGAAGAGTAAGAAACAGCCCTTTGCAGGCAAAAAAATATATTATCATGTCAGGCCTGGATACGTCATTCCAGAATATATTTTCCCCGGTGCCTTGGACTAGGACATTGCATGTGATGTAGACGACATTTTGAGAGAGACGACCCGATGTAGACTGATTTGTTTTGTCTTAGTGACATTGCTATTTTGTGTTTTGACTTGGAAAAACACACTTGTGTTTGTTTTGATGTGTGTAAATAAACACTACATGTAATACTTGAAGTTTGGATCCCTGTATGTTTACAGAACTATGACAAAATTATGACCTCAAACTGACATAGTCTACCTTGTGCACAGAGAAAGCAAAAGCCAGATGTGTTTTTATTCATACCATCAGTGTGCCGTTGGCACATTGTGTGCTTACTATTGTGATGGCTTGTGTTTACTGTTTGATACGAAAACACCATTTTTACGAAGGTGTGAAGAGTTAAGCAAGGTGTGTTAGCAAGAGAGCAAGAGAAGTTAGCAAGGTGTGTTAGCAAGAGAACTACAATGTTTTGCTGATTGGATGAAAGGTTTTCCAATTTGTGTGTAGAGTTTTGCAAAAAAAGCCATAGTTACAAAAAATGTGCTTAAGCAATCAGAAAAAACTGTAATTCCCAATCATTCACAAAAAACACAATCTATTCCAACATGAAACAACTGTATGTCTTAAATTATTCTGAAATCTGATGGACTGATTTGTTCCTTAAGTCGCATCACTTGGGGAAAGTTTGCTAATTGTGGTCAGACCTGCATCGCACCTGACTACATCCTGTGTGAGCCTGGCATCCAAGATCGAGTTGTTGAAGAGATTCAGCGGACATTACGGGTTAGTGTCCATAACTCTGCAGGTGATTTACAGTGTTTGATGTTTTCATGAGTGTAGACTTCCATGTATATATATATATATATACCTATGTAATTGCAGGAGTTCTACGGTGAAGACCCTAAAACCTCACCAGACTATGGTCGCATCATTAACCAGCACCATTTTGATCGTGTCATGGCTCTCCTGGAAGGCAGCTCTGTGACTGTGGGTGGGAAGAATGATAGAGAAGAATGTTACATTGGTAAGGAAGTTGAATTAACACGTTGAATATGAACAACATTTGTATTCAACTTGGTAGCAATTAACCAGCAATCCTGTAAAGGAATTAAAAAGGCACATACTGTGAGTGGTCTTTGGCAAATAATAATGTGTCTTTACAATGTACTGTATATGGGAGTCATAATATGGTACATGCTTATCAGCATGGAAAATCAATTCCATGTGATACTCTCTGGTACAATGAAAACTAACATGTACTGATTAGAGTTTGCCAGGACAGAGGTACACACGCATAACAGAAAGTTACGTTTAAAAAGTCCTTGAAAAATACTTGCACCCTGGAGAAAGCAAGTAACACATCATAAGGAATACCACAAATCTATTTTAATTGATCCAGTGGTCAAAGCCATTGTGCTTTTAAAGCAAGTTTATTACATTGATGTAAATCTGACATCCTCATCTTTTGCCATCCTCAGCCCCCACCATCTTGCGGGACGTGTCCCCTCATGCCAGGCTCATGCAGGAGGAGATCTTTGGGCCTGTCTTGCCCATTGTCTCCGTCAGTAGTGTGGATGAGGCCATTCGCTTCATCAACGACCGGGAGAAGCCCTTGGCTCTCTATGTCTTCTCACAAGATAAGAAGGTACACAGCACAAAGTATCACAGGGTGTGTTGCTTCTTGGGAATCCCGACTGTTGCTTAGAGATGTAAGCAGGGGCAAGATAGTCATGGATAATGTTCATTAAAAAAGTAATTATCACTAGGCCACATTTCCTACTAATACTTCCTACTCATACATTGTGGCAAAAACCCAAAGTTGTCGTCAATGCCCTTTGGTCTCAGTCAGTCGGCTGATAAGAGGACAAGTGTCTATATAGGTGAGGTTGCTGAGGTTTAGTCATTATCATATCAGCATTCATCGTAATACAGTACTGTGAAGTCAAATAAGTTGAAATCAGTTTAAAACATCAATATGGAAAGCATGATTTTAAACTCTTGATGCACACAGAAAGCAAATTAAATCAGTGCATACAGTACTGTATATACCAGTACTCATACTCATACATGGTGAGTATTAAAAACGAGTAATCATCACAAGGACAAACCTAATTGAAACATGTTGGGGGTATGGCCATTTATTGTTTGACAATAGCCTGGGTGAACCGCATAACCAGCATGGGACACGCTTTATGGCAGACAGAGGAGTACGATTAATGGTTGGTTAAACACTACCTATGGCTGCGCTTGAGAATTGAGAATTATTTGGAATTGAGTAAACAACTGCATTTAGAACCCAGAGAGATGTCTGTGCTGTACTTCAAAAAAGGTTTGGTAATAGTTTCATGGACCAATTTAAGTTTAATTTAACTGCTGGTTACGCACCTTGGAACTCGGAAGTGAATGCAGCGCCCCCAGAGCCCTTCTCAATCTCAGTTGTGTCAGCCAAGCTAGATAAATAAAAGAGATATCAATTAATAGTATTACAGCAGCTCTACCTTTTGTTTTTTTTAGGTGATAAAGCGAATGCTTTCTGAGACGTCCAGTGGTGGAGTGACCGTCAATGATGTCATTATGCATTACACAATCAACTCTCTCCCCTTTGGTGGTGTCGGTGAGGTTTACAAATCATAAGCAAGCTTAAGCTAACACTTAAATAGGAAATGTCCGCATCAACAGTACATTGATGACATTGTTATTCAATATTTTGTTTTATTCCATATTCCATAGTGTTAACCAGGCTTTTGCCTATCAGCAAAAATCAGACATATTTGAATTTTCTGATAAATTATGATGGCCTGTGCATTAGTTAATTAAAATACAACAAACATGAATGAAAACTCATTCATGTTTGTTGTATTCCCCATTCATTTAGACTTCTATGTAAAAATAGCTATGTAATTGGTGTCAGGTGTGTTTTTTGTCATCCACAAGGCCATTCCAATTCCACTGCTCCCATGTTCTGTACTGCTTCAAGGCAGAGTATATTGCACTCAGGAGCTCCGGTCTCAGCACACTGTGCTTCTGGCCAGTCGTCAAGTTTGGGCTAAGATGTGGCTGGAGCCATTTCTGTTGTTTTTGCCATCTATTTTAAAAATCTTGCAGACTAAGCATTTCATGGTTGCTCACAATAAATATAAAGTTGCTATAAACTCTCTCCAGTACAAGTAAACCGTTTTATTATTTCCTTGGCACTTTGTTGTAGGCATGTCCCTTTTAGTTTTCCTAATGCACATTTCACTGTTACTGGAACTAAATGTGCTATATGTGCATTTGTAGGACATGTTTTGTTTGTAGGACATGTTTTGTTAGAACTAACCAGGCTTTAAGAAAGTAAAAAACAAGTAGTGAGCTTTGTCTTCTTCCCTGTTCTCTGCCTCTCTCCTCTTCCACCATGTAGGAAACAGTGGGATGGGTTGCTACCACGGCAAGCACACCTTTGACCGTCTTAGTCACCACAGGTCCTGTCTCATCAAAGCACTGGCCATGGAGGGCATGAACCAGGTCCGCTACCCGCCGCAGAACACCACTCAGCTGAAGAGGGCCAAGTTCTTCATGGTAACTCGCCTCTGCAGCTGCGCTCGGTTCACGTGCGTTTGGGCTGTGGTGGCCACCATGGTGGCGCTAGCCCTGCTAATTGCACTGCTGGTGGTGCTGCTCAAGGTGAGGTATAGTAATCGTATTCATTACATACACTATACCTCATGTCCGCGCGTGTAAAACTATGGATTTGTTGTGATCTAAGTAAATTGCTGCTGCAACACCACAGTTTCCCCTTGGGGATGAATTAAGTAATGATCTGTCTCTATCTATCTCCTTGTGCTGAACATGTGTGTGTGTGTGTGTGTGTGTGTGTGTTACATATTATTCAGTACACAAAGATCAGCATTTGCTGTTGCTATTGTGTCAAGTTGCCATACAGAAGATTATCTATGATTATGATGTTAGGAGGATGTTTATGATGGTTCATGATGGTAAAACTAATTGTTTTCTTGATTTACAGGACACTCCAGTGTGATGACTGCTGCTTCAAATTCTGTCACACAATACAATGGTCACTAATACTTTTATAATAGCATTGTTTCCATCATAAGGGAAATAACCACTTTGTTTATTAATCTATATAGTAGCACTTTTTTGCAACTATACTACTGATAGCAAGAAATAGTACCATTTTACTAAATAGTATTTCCTATTCTATCTTTCACACTTTATTACAATCATTGAGTATAGAACATGCTTTCAAGATGTATTTGTTTCTTTCATGTCTAAAATTCTTAAACCTAAAAGAGTGGTTCGCAATTGTAATCTAGCACACTTTTTGTCTAAATCAGTGACTTGCTCCTCAAGCTCTAGCAGTATTTGTGTAGGCCTACACTGTTTATCCACACTCCTGGCTCTGTCAAAATGTAAAACAAAGTGCCTTGAATGAAGCTGTACACTATTCCAGCCAATCAACATGGCTGCTTCAGGAGCACAGCCACAGTCATTTAATTGTCTGTCAAGATCAAATATCAACAACCTTGCGGTAGAATCGTCTATAGACTATAACTTATCTACTTAATCTTATCTTGCTACTAATATATATATTGCCATATCTGTAATAGAAAAAAACATCTTTACTTCCTTATGATGTAATTTTCCCCTATCTGTTTTATTTTCATCTGCTGCAAATCATCCAGATTGAAAAGCTCATTTTGGTCTTCCTTCCTGGAGGGAAAAGGTATTTGATCCTGTCTGACACTAGATGGCATTATTTGGCCATCCAGACTCTGTATGTGGCAGGTTTATGCCAAGTAGGAT
Organism: Alosa sapidissima; assembly: GCF_018492685.1. Lineage (NCBI taxonomy): Eukaryota > Metazoa > Chordata > Actinopteri > Clupeiformes > Clupeidae > Alosa > Alosa sapidissima. Next base: position 9,895,003 of record NC_055971.1, on the reverse strand, counting down.
GTCTCACATCCTAAACCTGGTGCTAATCACTGGGACCGAAAACAGGTATTGAGCCTTTAGAAACTACTGCTATATGCTAAGCAGTTTTAACACAAAGTTGCACAGTGAGAATGTAATACTGTTTTTAGAAAAATATCACAACATTTTGGTCTTTGGACTTTTTTGTGGGGTGATGTTATTCAGTTGAAATGCAGTGTGTTTATTATGAGATGTAGTTCAGCACCACAGTCAGTAATACAGCACAAAGGATGTCAATAGATAAATGCAAATAAAATAAATAATAAAATAGCAGCCTTTCATTCTTTGAAAAATGATTGTGCACCACACAAAACTACAGTATGTTACTGCATTTTCTAAGTGGATAGGAAATGGTTTAGACAAGTTGAGATGCTGTAAGCTTGTCTGTGTGATTTATTGTGTTTCTGGTAGTACACAGAGAGTGTCATAGTGTCATGATACCATATCAATTTGTAGAACTCTATAGCTTTCTGTTGATTTTCTGCTCTACTTTTCTACAGCCGTAATTGTGCATTTTAATAGATAGTAGTACACAATTTAACAAGTTAGCATTTTTATGTCCATGCTAGTCTTTTATTTTATTGCCATTACTCTCAGAAAAAAACTACAGCCCAGATTCAAACCTAGTGGCGGTAGTGCCAGCATAGGACTCTGGGCTCTGTCTGGGTGCTGGTTTCATTGACAGATAGCCAGAGTAGCATTTCTAGTAATGCTGAAATCAGCAATGACACCCACTGGGGTGATTTAGACTGCTGGCATTGAAAATGCACTTTTTTGGCACAAAAATGCCCACCGGGTTTTATTCCCTCTCCCGCCATACCAGCTCACCCCTAACGTGGCCAGTGCCAGAAGAGGCAAACACATACATGCAGTGTGTCATCTGGTTACCAAAAAAATATATTTTTAACCATAGAACCCATACTGTATGCTCATGTTCTCTTCTTGGCAGATGTGGCCATTCTTCAGTGCTTGCCCACCTTTCCAGATAAAGTCTTGGGTAGCAACAAGTGCTCCTTTCACCACATTTTTTCAATTTAGTCATGAAAATGGTGAAGTCACAGTTCAGCAAAGAGAGGTTGGACTTGGATAGTCCACCCACAGAGACTTAACATCACCTTAACTAAACCCAATCCTCTACCTCAACCATAAATTGTATTTAACAGTGTCAACAGATAGTTTGTTGATAATCTGAGCATATGTAGATAGTCTGTTGGTGGAATATCCAAGTAAAGTGTTACTTAGGTTTATTGGGGCTGCTTGTTTTTTGAAGATGATTCCTAAATCTAAACACAAAATATTTGTGTTGATTTTATTTGCCCTCAGAGCAAACTGGAGATATTGTCAACACCAAGATGCACTGCTTTTCACTGTGTGTGGTGAAACATTGCTACGCCAACATTGCTGTACTGTATGCTGCCATGCACAGAGGCTCACAAGTATGCATTTGGTCTAATCATACTGACATCTAAACAAATTGCTTTTTTCCTGAAATTTGCTCTTTATAATTCAGCATCTTGTCGGTTGTAGACGGCAGCCTGAGGCTGTGGCTGTTTTCATGAGATTGTGTCTGTCTGTCACCTCTACATTTGAGCCCGAACAGATCACACAGAAAGGGTTGGGTGGGTGATAGCAGGCCAGCCAGTGCCTATGTGATGCTGAGCAATCTCCCCTTTGGTCACTCACTAATGTGGGCCAAGGGCCTACAAGGCACCAGAACACAGTGGCACCCACCCCTGTAGGCCCACTGGGAGCTCAGGATATTTAAAGCTGCTCTACAGCCGAGTACAGGTTCCCTTTTCCTCTCGGCCTCTTCAAACTAATGGTCTGCAACATGCACAGCGGTTACGGCCATTTTGTTCCTTTAATTATTGGCAGCACTACAGTGTATTTTGTTGTTGTTATACAGCCATTCCCTGAGACGAAGGGAGACTACTGCTTTTGAGATTCTCTGGCAGTCACGCTGTGTTAATAATGTTCTCGGCCCCCCTCAGAGATGGATTTCAATGTCCAAATGGTTGCAGCCAGAGCAATTACAAATTCCAGTGTAGACAGAGCAAACACAATGTGGTGTGCGCGCTAATCAAGGAGTGGCCTGGAAAAACATTGTAATCTCTTTATTATGGTTGGCTAAAACCATTTGACTTGCTAAGACACCGTCTTTTTGGAGATTACTGGCTGTGTTCAGACACTCCCCATCCCACCACCATTCGTGTTTGTTTGGTTAGGTTTCCTGCTGTCATCTGTCCCTTCACCTTACGCCTGTTGCAGACAGGCTCGACCAGAGTGTCCTGGCGGCGTATGCCAAATACCCGTCGACCCGTTGCCATGGTAACCTGTTAACCCTTCGCCGACCATGGTTTGTCCATTTGCTCCAGCAGAGAGATCCATGATCACCGCCTCCACCCATGTCAGAGTCGCACCCTTAAAACCCCTCGGTACTGACATAGCACTAGTCTGCTCTTTCACACTGTAACAGTTCTCATGAGTAAGGCAGTCAGTGTAACAGTGTATACCATCAGTCACCATCATTAACACAAATCATGTAATAGATCAACACATGGGCTTTCAGTGTGGTCGGGATTGCCAAGACACACTCTCTCTCTCTCTCTCTCTCTCTCACAGACACACACACACACACTCGCATTCTCCACATTTACTCTCTCCAAATACTTTTGCATGTTCGAGGAATTTAAACAGGTTTCTGCAAAGTTAATATTTCAGACTTCACACCATAAATATTTTGGAGGTCTGTGTCCTGGTGGGACAAAGTGGATAGGAATGAAAGATCCAGACAAAGGCTTAGTTGGATGTTTTCGCTTCTCCCTGACATCATCTGTAAACTAATGAGACAGGATCTGGGGCTAAGGCAATTAAGGTGCTGCTCTTAACAAGCAGCTCTCTTGAGTAGACAAATCCATAGTGAGGTTTCACATTTGCCAAGTGAATGGCACCTAAAAATAGATCGCTTTTATTTTTTGTTGTGTTGAAAAAACGCAACTTGCAAACATATTCCACATGACTATGAGATATGGGCTGAGTTGTGGTGCAGTTGGCAAACCAGTATTTATAGATGACTTGCCAAATCCGTGCAAAACGATGACTGCATAAAACACACACTTTTATTCACATATACACATATAACACATATTCAATTGATATCACTGTGTAGGCCAAGTAACATGATGAATTTGACTTTGAAACTAGATGTACCGCATAGCGGTACAAAATATGACCGCCGCTCAGTCCTGTACATCCTTTCCGCGAACATAAATCACACTAATCAATTTGTATCCATCTTCTACTCCACCCCCACTCTTGAAACTTTTGTGTATGCTTGTTTGGCATGCCTGTGTGTGTGTGTGTGTGTGCGGGCCGCACAGCAAGTAGCCTGCTGGCGCTGCTTAGGTGAATAGATTTGTAGCACTAGCCAAAAAATGTGTAGCATTGTTATAAACCTTTAAAATCTCTAAACAATCACAAGTAGGGCAGTTCATCACAGTTCATCCATTGCAACTGGACTGATGAAAGGTCATGTACACCTGTAGGCTACATTGTATTTGGGGAAAGCAGAAGGTATCAGTTTTACATGTATTTATTTATTTATTTATTTATTTATTTATTTATTAACAAACAAAACAATCCCTGTCATTTCCATGCATTTTTCAACACCTATCAAGAAGAGAGGTCATGCCATGGATTTTTGTGAATGTTTCTTTTACATATGCACGATTTTAGTCATCTTTAGTTCATATGATATTCAATATTTATTGTCAATGCACAAATTAAATACCAATAGTCTAAAAAGAAATGCAGTTTTACATCTAACCAGTGGTACAAATAATTGACATGTCCAAAAGGGCCTTCGTGAAATGCGTCGCTAGACTGTTCACATTTTAACGGGCCAAGTTGAGAGCTGCGTCCGTTATTGTTCGTGGGAAAAATACTGATTTCCACATTGCAACTACTGAATCCATGGTCAGGGACCATCAGCAATGTCCTCACGGACCACTGGTTGAAAATACCTGGCTTACAGTATCAAGCGGACTTAAGCTGCCACCTCTTGGCGAAAAGTTGTAATAGCCTACATTTCACCCAGCTGAGTGAATCACAGAAAGCGCGAATGAAGTGGCCACTTCGAAATGGGACCCTTAAAGTGGTGATAATTGGGGGTGTTACGATAATTGACTAGATTGGTACAGAAAACATGTCTCCCACCCTCTTGAAAGTTATAGAAGTAGTATAAAATAACGTCTAAATTTAGTCTAAATTTGATGTTGAAAAGACGTCTAAAACGACCACATTTGGACTATAAATAGCCCTTTTATGGAGGTCCCACCGACGTGAACGTTAGACGTGCAGTAGACGTCAAAAAAAGACGTCACCTGGCATTACAAAACAACCCCTTCAGTGGACCAAAATTGGACGTCCAAAAATGACATAGAAAAGACGTCATTCTGACGTCACCTTGCACAGTGGGTTTGTTCAGACACAACAACATCTAAAACAACGTTTTTTAACACTTCAAAATAACATTTACTAACTGAACCTTACATTTTTCAGTAGCCATAGATGTGTAGATTTGAACAAAATCTGGTTTGGTTTTTAATGGGAGCATTTACTGCCTGAAATACCCGATTTTGTTTACCACGCTCTGAGTTATAGTGCTGGCCTGATGGGTCGCCTATTTACACCGTTTCAACGGCACATGAACGGTTAGACCGAGAATTCTCATCATGAAATTAAAATTCCACTGGAGCTCCAAGCGGTTGTGTACACGCAGCCTTACAACACTGTTTACAGCACTTCGAGTCTTCGAGTAAAATCTTTTGGTACATAGCTAATTTAGATAAACCTATGGTGTGGGTGGTTGCGTTTCTTTAGGAGTCCGCTGTCTTGGTTTGTATAGAAATGGATATTAAGTGACACATACACGCAAGACGGTGGAAATACGAGACCGACGGTAATAGGGGGAGTTCCGATACGTCGCCTCAGCACTTTACTTTGAGCCATGCTCTTCCTTGACGTTACTTGAAACGCCTTTGAAAATAGAGGATTGTTTGGGAATGAATGTTAGCTCAGATGCTTTTTTGAGACTTTTTGTTGTCTACTGTAATGCAACATTTTACAAAGCATTGACAGGGCCACCAAGGACTGTGAGCGAATCAACAGCAGAAAAACCTATTTAGCAAGCAGAAATGTCCCAGCCTGTTTATGCTTCATAGACAGGTTATCTTTCAGGTAGGCTAGGCCTATATTTTCCATTGGAAAACCATCACGTTAGCGAACGCGTTGTGACTAACTCACTTAGCTCCTGTAGGCTATATGGTCCGAAAAGAAGATGACAGTCGAAATATACAATTACAGTGCTGATCAATTTGCTTGGTAACCGCATTTATGGCTTTCTACAAATACACTGGTCAATAATCAAATTGGCCTCCATCACTCAACCAATGCTAATGGTAGGCTTACATTATTTTACCTAGGTTGTAGGCATACAACTTGTATAAGATTAACGTACTGTAGGCTACCTGCAGTTAAAACCAAGCATGTCCAATAAACATTATCAGATTTATTTCGGCTTCAAGAAGAAATTAGACTTACATTTCATGTGAAAATCATCCTACCCTTATTAGACGTTCTCTGCGGTAAACTACAGTGTTGTCCCGAAGCGTCTTTCCAACCCACTTTAGATTAACTTCCAACAAAATCACATCTCACTGCAACGATGCGCCAAAACGTAGACAAACGACTACGTAACGCCAATACTGGAAATGCTGCCAAATGATGATGAATATTTAGTTTTCCTTTAATCCTACTGAATTTGTAATTATGTATCGGCCGTTCTAATTGCCGATACCGATAGTATGTGCATGCCTGTGTGTGTGTATGTGTGTGCACCACCATCTACAGGCCAATGAGTGTACAGTCACTAAATGTACACATAACTTCATTTTTTTAGACCCCCCATGGATGAAATTCTACGAAACTTGGCATACCCCCAGAGAATGTCAGGTTAATCATACAGCAGACTTGGAATTTCACCATTCTGGGGGCAAGGCCACTTGGCCTTCAGTTGGGCATATTTGGTGGGGGGCACAAAGGCCACATGTCAGGGCACCAAGGCCAAAGTTAACTATACAGTAGTAGGCTATAAAAATGATCAAAGTTGTATTTAGCCTATTCACTGCAGTAGACCTGCATGCATCACTGTATGAAACATTACAAAAACATGAAACATGACATATTACATATAACTGTAAATCATCTGATCATCTAATAAAAACAGATATCTAGACTATATATAACATTTATTTTATATTTGGCCTGCTATGAAATCATGTATTGAACAATTTAAATTTAAGCACAGCTCAGCTTTAAGAAACTCAAATAGCCAAGATGCATGCTTAGCATTTTGTGATCATTAAGGCTACTTTCACAAACACTTAGTCAGCTGTCCTCTGATTTACCAATATCTAGGAGATATTTGTAACATTTATTTTGTATTTGGCCCGTTATGAAATCATGTGGAACAATTTAAACACATTGTAAAACTTAAAGCCCAAATTTGGAGACATCCATGCATGTTGAAATTTACTGCAAATTCAAAACTGGATTACTCTGGAACGGCTAACTATACAGGGGACTGCTTTACACCTTTGTGTTCGGTAAGGTCTACTGTTTATTCTGATATGTGGTTTGTCATGTGTTAAAAGAAGGGTTCGTGAAGTATTCCACCGAGATGAATGGTAGGGAGATCATGGACGCAAAACCTTCAGTAGAATGTATGATTAAATTGAATTATATTATTTACTTTTCTCGCGAACCGTTCAACACAGCAATTATCGGCTAACATCGTTTAAAAGCTGAGAAAAAGCTCTTTCATGTGATACTTGTGATGTCTGTGTGATGAATAGGCTACTTCGCAAATAGTTCAACTGAGAAGAATGGGTGAATTTAGACAAACTTTCTTTCTTGCGCTGTCACTTTCTCCACTGCGTAAAAGACTAAATTAATTTGCGCTGTGAATGCTAAGATTATTTTGACAGGCCACAGGCTAAATAAAAATTATATAGCTATTAGTAGGACACAAAGCAGAATATTGAAAGAAGGGGGCACCAAGGCCACCGTGGCCTGTAAACCTATGATTTTCAAAGGGGCTTCACGGCCAACGCAAGGGGCTACAACGGCCATGGCCGTCGTGGCCGCCGTGAAATTCCTACCCTGAATTCATACACATAAAATTTGGTGCAGTTCTGAACATCTTAACTGAAGAGAGGGGCGATTAAAGAATGATATTGCATTTTCATTTTTTACCGGGGGGTTGCAAATCACAAATGAGTGATCATGGACTAGGTTGATGTGGGCCCTTGAGACCAACATACCATAAAAATTTCATCCTCGGTGCCATGGTTCAGGTAGTTATTTAGGGAAAACTGCATTTTTTGGGTTTCGGGGGGCCCAGCGCGAGGGGGGAGTGAATTTTTTTCCGTAAAAGTCTAGGGGAGCTACATACCCACCAAATTTCATGTGCCCCGGTGTTTCGGTGTCCCGGGTATCGTTGACCAAAAATTCAGGAAGTAGATGACGGGGAAAAAAAAAAAAAACTTTGACAATCCCTATATGACCGCTTCGCTAGCGGCGGTCATAATAAGCAATATGACACGAGTGGGAGTGGGGATGTGCCACGGCTGTAATTTGTAGTTTAGAACTACATCTCTGTGCAGTCAGCTTCTCATAGAGATGTCAGGGTTTCAGCAGCCTAGTTTCACAGTGATGAATGCACTCGATTCTTAAATTGCGTTTTACTTTGGAATAATCCCTCCCTTATCTAGTCTTTCTCTCCCACTGGTCCCTTTTCAACTACTTTTCATGAGACTACACAGTTAACAATCACAGGCCTACTGTTCTGAAATTACCTGCTTTCCACTCGGAACACTTTCCCCGGATTTCATAAATAACCGTCTCGGCCTAAGGTATCGTTTGGACCAAAAAAAGGGCGACCGCCTCAACTTACTTCAGGCAGACACCGAACAATGGAGTCTTGTTCTGCCGGTGGTCAAGCTGTGCGTTATGCTGCGCAGGATATACCGGGGCTCATGTTTCCCCTCTGTAAACAATGCAGGGTCCAGAAGAATTTCTACTTCTGTGTCAGTCTCAACAAATACCCTCCTCTCCCTTCCCTCCAGACACCCCCCTCCTTCTTCTCCCTTTCCTCAACCCTGGCCTTAAATCACTCCAAGGGGCAGCATTAGTCGAAATTCCCCTGTTGGTGCAGAAAACACTGAGGGTTTCTCCCTTTGCCCGATGGAGTTCACTCATGATTTGTGTTTTTCCACTTGTCCTCTGGGTTTGCCAGACCCCAAAGCTCCTCAGCTCCTTTGCTCTCGGTGTCACAGGCTAGTGAGCACCTGCAAACTGCACTTCATCTCGAGGGTCAGAGAGTGAACCTGTCTCTCCTTGTGTGGGCTCCGACTCACCTCAGTTTCTTTCCCGCTCTCTCTCTCTCTCTCGCTCTCTCGCTCATGCCCTTACTCCTCTAGCATGGCGAAGAGGCCCTTGACTTCAGACTCTGCCGAGTTTGGAAACTGGAGAGTTCCCCAGCAAGTGCTCTTGTGCCCACAGCCAGTGAGGGATGAAGGTTGAAGGGGAAGCCATTGTCAGCGCAAACTACTTCAGTGCTCGTTAAAGCAGACAGCCAGGTTGTTAGCGTCTCCCAGATTGAGTGCATTTGGAGGGCCTTGAGTCATAGCAAAAGGGTATGAAAATAACTAATTTCGCCCAAGGCCCTAATTTTACCTCAGCCCCTGTGACAGTGTTTTGTAATCTGGGGAAGCAAATGAATATGTGCTTCCAAGTGGAATTGAGGAAGATATTTAAAGCCAGTCAGAGGATAATCTCTCAAGATAGCTTTTAATTCGGAATAAGCCTACCTTTAATTTTAGAATGTAATGATGCATAATCACAATGTAATCCATAGGCCGATATCTAATCTAATCTAATCTAATCTACGTAATAGACACACGTGTAAAACAAATAGGCACATTTTCAAATGAAATTATCACTGTTGGTAATTATTTGGTCTTAAGTCAAAGCAAAGACTTACAGTTATGAATACAGAGAAAGCTAGTCTTCTTTTCACCAAGCATCATTCCTGGTTTTCTTTGTGAGTGAGCCAGGCCTCTCCCATCATTTGACCCAGTGTGTCTTTGTGTGCCTCGAGAGTGTATCTCTACTTTGTTCTCATTGACATCTGTTTAGCCCGAGTTAACTCTCTGTGACTTCATACATGGGCATATGTCCCAGCTATTAAACAACGCTGGGATCATAGTGAAGTGTTTTCAGCTGCACACTCTAAAATGGGCCGCTGTGGGAAAGGAACTGTGTGTGTGTGTGTGTGTGTGTGTGTACAGTATGTGTGTGTGTGTGTGTGTGTGTGTGTGTGTGTGTGTGTGTGTGTGTGTGTGTGTGTGTGTATCCCTTCCTTTGAGTTAGGGATACTGTCACATTTTGAAGGTAGACTGAACTGAGAGAGAAGCCACACAACTTATTTCATAACACCCAATTTGCATGGCTTTCACTGGTTTCCATTGTTTTCAAAGCAATAATAACATGTTGAAGGAAGTTGTTTACACCCACACTGTGGCTCTCATTGGGTGACTTGATGTTATTGGTGTGGCTTTCGTGGCCCAATATCGTCTTCCTGGGGTAAATGCTTTTAAACATTTGCTTTGTGTGATAGTGTTTCACAATTAACGTCAAAGGAGGGATGGAAAATATGGATTTCAGATAACTGTATATCTTTGCGCACTGCAATTATGTCCAAACCCACACATGTTGACATTTCCAGATGCTATTGATTTCTGGAATCCAACGGGGGGGGGGGGGGGGGGGGGTGTCCATTTACATAATATTAACAGTCTGCCCCACAAGCGTAATGAGAAGGCGCCATGTGTATATTTTGTTTGTTTAAGTGAGTGATCACCTGTCCCCACAGAAGGCTGTAAACATTAAGGGCTTGATTACATCTGACTCATTTCCCCAAGTCATTGCGTTTTATCTTGTCCGTCCACTTTTCCATTAATGCCTTTAAAAATGATGTAGATTGAACCACAGACTCAAGGTAGCCTATTGTCGAGCTTTGGCCTTTGTAGGAAAATACGGCAATGACTGTTTTTTCAACACAGAAATAAAAATGCTGGAGAAAAATGTGAGCTATTGAATTATTATGTCTGAAAATATGCAGCTTGGGGCTACTCTGTCTCCCACTTCGACATAAAAACTGACAGAAAAAAAATGTGTCAAAATAGAGATCGCTGCCAATGTTTCAGATAAATCCGTGCACTGCGTTACCAGCAAAGGGTGGGATTTTTTTTTTTAGATGTCAAGCTGTTCCTCATCTGTTGTCAAGGAGAATTCCAAAGCATCCCCCCTGACCCCTCTGACAAAGAAGCTGTGAGGGAAAGCAACACCATCCGCTTTTTACATTTTCCTTTATTCCTGGATATAAGAGACCGAGATCCTTAAGCAACCACACCTTACCACCGGCATAAACCCCACCATGGCCCATTAACTAGGCTTTGTTGGAGTATCTTGCCTGATAGTGTAGCTTTGTTGTATTCTTTCATTCACTCATTCATACATTCACTTGTGCCCTGCCCTGTTGGATTATGGGAGCTTCGTGCGTGACAGAGCCACCTGGCCAGAAAGCCAATCCAGAGAGCCAGTTCTGAGATCAACATTATCAGGGTGATGTCGCCTTTAGACACATTTACTAGACGTCTGCTCCCTGTCTGAAAATGGAACAGACTGCAATAGGAAACAATGATTTTGGGTGTGTTTCCTGATTGGAACAATAGCTAGCATGGCAATAAAATAGGCAGAATGCCATGTGAACAGAACACATTCAAGTCACAGCATCAACACCCAGAGAAGGATATGTGTTTCGAAGGGTATTCTTATGATGATATGTAAAGAACGTGACACTTTGCTGAGAGTGTGTTTGGCTGCCAAGACAGATGAATGTGAAATGCAGCAGTGATATTTCCAACAGTCTCTTCTTTTGTGCCCACTGAGAAAATTGAGGGAAGGAGATACATATGCTGAGAGGAACAGAGACAGTGTTGAGGACAATCTTCAAGTCTGCAGAACTGCCCCCTCGCTCTCTTCTCTCTCTCTCTCTCTCTCTCCCTCTCTCTCTCTCTCGCTCTCTCTCGCTCTCTCTCTCGCTCTCTCTCGCTCTCTCTCTTAGTGATGTTTGTGTTGTCTCAAAACGGGCTTGTGGGGACAGCACCAGCTCAAGCACACACTGATGAATGAGCACGTCTCACTGAGCAGGGAATGTGTGTGAGTGAGCAGAGAGACAGCCTTGCACGCCACACTCCGCGCGGCGCCGTGCCACACTGCAGATACTTTAAGACATGTCCGGCTGCATCAGGACAGAAGGAGGAGATGTGCGCTGCAGCGCAGCTGAGAGGAACTGGGTTTGATCCCTGGTGTCCATTTCAGCTATTTGTTCACGCTCCGAGCACGTGGGACGGTTGGCCATTTGGATTCTGTCCTGAATGGCTGTTGTATTTCAGGCCTGTGGAGGTAAACCCCATTCCCAAATAAAGTGATTACTGTAAGAGTCTGTAAGTGGTATCATGGTGACTAATTTCCTGTGGCTGGGTATTTGAAATGTTGAGCTTCACCAAACAACACTTGTGAGTTTGTGGAGGGGTCGGTGTGAGTGTGCATGGGAGTTTGTGTACAAAGCTGCTGGCCTTATTCTGTACATGTGTACACGCACACACACAAGTGGCGGGTAAGAATGCCACAGTCTGTTGGAGGTGCATACCACACAGCTTCTCAGTTCGCTGTGACTAGGTGAATCACCAGGTCAGTCATATCACCTCACCACAGACCTCACCACCACACAGACACTACACACTCAGACTCTCTACCCACGCTGATGAGACAACATGGTGACTAGTCCTGAGTGTGTGTGGGGCCGGGGGGGTGAGGGTAAGAGTCGGGTGTGTGGAGCGAGGAGGGGAGGGGGGGGGGCAGGCTTTGTTGAAATGTTCTTTAGAATCTCTGACCTTGCACATTTACGAGGTCTCCTCACAACACTGTATATCCTTTGATTAGTCTCATATTTCGCCACTCAGGCACCAGAGCCGCCACTGAGTCCTCCGAGTGCGCAGAAAAGTGGGGAAGGAAGACCGTAAAGTGTCAAGTCCAATTAGACAGAGAATGGATTTAGTTTGATTAAAAAAAGATGCTTTAGGGGAAGAAGAAAATAAGCCAGTGGTGCAGCCCCATTCGCAACTAAAGCATTCCAATCAAATTGCCTGTCCCAGTCTATATTCTTCAGGCGAGGGTTGGGTGGATGCGTCCCCTGCATGGATGCAGAGTGTTGTTTATCCTGGCTTCCCACCCCAGCTGCTGTCCCTTTCTGTGAGGATTTGCACCAGATAAAAAGGCCTTCAAACTGCCACCCCCGGAAAAAACGTCTGCCTCGGAGGCATGGCAACCAGCGACTTGCACTTGAATGGGAGTCTTTCACATCAAGGACAGCAGATGGGGGATTGTTCTCTGTGATAGCTTCACCTTGATGCTGATAGAAAGGTGTTTTTTGACTGAAATGGAAGCCCTCACCCTTACAAAAGCACACATACATTCATACACTTGCACACACACACACATAAACACACCCATACACACACACACACACACACACACACATAAAAACACACACATGCAGGCAAGCAGGCACGCACACACATAAACACACACACATACACACACACCCCATTATCCTTATACACACACTCACGCAAACATACACACACACACACACACACACACACACACACACACTCATTATAATGCACAGATCTAAACACACTTCTCTCACACTCCCTCTTCTAATCTACTTTCTTCATTCATCACTAAAGGAGGAGGAAAATTGTTTAATCACTCATTGTTTGCACCATCGTAGAAACTAGTTTCATGCCCAGCTTTTCCTCTTGTGCAGGTAGTGGTGGTGGTGGTGGTGTGGGCTTTTTGTTTTCCTCCAGAAGCTAAAATGGTGCAGGAGAGATAAGTGCGACAAAAGTCACTGGAAGCAAGAAAAGAGGAAGGAGAAAAAAGTGTGTGTGTGTGTGTGTGTGTGTGTGTGTGTGTGTGTGTGTGTGTGTGTGTGTGTGTGTATGTGTGGAGGGAGCATAGTGAGAGAGACAAAAAAAGACAAAAAAAGAAAGAGAACATCCTTGAGGAAGGACTGGACACTGGTCCCCTGCCAGCTCTTATCCTCTCAGCCAGGGATGCTGTGTCCTGGCTGTAAATTGCTGCTGCACCACTCAGTGATAATGAATCAGAGCTGGCGTTTATTCACTTCATGAGCAGCGCGGCTTAAGTCTAATATGGGAAAAGTCTGTGGGGCCAAGCCCCATGTCAGAGCCAGGCTAATGAACTCTCTGTGGCAGAGGGAAACTGTCACTCCACTAGAGAGGAAATGGGTCTTTGTGGTGGATATCTGCATTACTTCTTCGTTCTTACAGTAAATATAGTCCAGTGTCTACTGATATTCAGGCATGTCATGGAGATTGCTAAAAAATAAACATTCTGCAGAAATTCAATATCGTTGAAAATCTGATTTTCATTCTGTGTCCATGAATGGCAGTGGTTGAATAATAACAATAGTAGCCTATTGGGAAAATTGGGAACAGAAGAGATAGACTTCTCCGCATAGTCTGTCTGCCTCTCCACCCTCTCCATGTTTGTGTACTGTCTGTCCACTAGCCACTTTTTACCACTGTCTTACTGCTTCACTGTTTGCGTGCTATATTAGCACATAACCCCTCCCTCCATCCCACAGCCGGATTGTGGCCACACTTATACCTTTACTTAATACTTAATGTTTTATAATCAATACTTGTATAATGGCTGTAACCCTATTACGTCAACCCATTCTTGCACTGATATAGTTTTCTATAATTTTTTTATATTACCTTGCCTAATCTCTTATATGTCCATATTTATTTTATGCTAGTCTCTAGACTTTATTCTTGCACTGTTGCACTGTTGGACTTACTCATTTGCACCATCACCATGACACTCACTCTCACAGAGCACCTTACCTCACTATGCACAGAGACTCACAGGCTCAGTCCCTGCCTCAGTCATTGCAAGGGCCTCATGCTTAATCACCCCTAAGCACACTATGTGGATACTGTTTTAGACTTGATTTAGATTTAGTGTTATTTAGTATAATTTGTATTTTAGTATATTCTTTATCTTCTACTGTCCTTATTGCTTAGTTGTGTTTTTTATATTATATACTTTTATTACTTTTTCTGCTGTTAGTAAATGTTGTGTGTGATGTCTGTATGCTACTGAGACCTTGAATTTCCCCTCTGGGATCAATAAAGTATCTATCTATCTATCTATCTATCTATCTATCTATCTATCTATCTATCTATCTATCTATCTAATTCTGATCTTTTTATCCATCATTCTGATCATGCATGTGTAACAGGTCACATTGTATTGTATAATGACACAAAGATGGTTTTTATTTTGACACACTGCTATGTTCCGTACAGTGAGAGTCCTAATGGGTCTCCGTAGTTTCCTGCCCCCCTGTAATGTATCAATTTTTCATATTCCTATTTTGCTGTGCCCTTCACCACCTCTTCCCTGTCTCTGTCAAACTGAAACAAAAGGAGCAATTTCAATATGTGTTTTTTAAAGAAGGCAAAATAGTGCCTGACATTTCTCACATTTAGTAGATTATTACTGTATACTTATTAAAAAATATATGTTTGGTCAGTGAGTATGCTTTTTTTTTTTGAAAACTCAAAACATGTTTGCATGTCTGCTCTCTGATAGGAATGGAATCACTCGCAGGCACAGGTTTTCACTTCTCCTCCCTATGTCCTGGCTGTGACAGATACTATCAGTGGAGCTGGGCTTGCTGGCCGCGCCTGAGCCTGCACCACGGGCCCTGGGGGTGAAGGTACCAGTTACTGACATCCAGCTCTTAATTAGCCCCACACATCCATGCCAAGCTGCCAATCTGATTATCTTATCAAGTCTCGATCTCACCCTGGCCAGGGCTCAGGCAGGGCCAGTGCTGGAGGCAGTGGCACACAGACACTAACATAGTCTTCGCCACCGCAGCATCTTAAACATCAAAGCTCCCGAGAGTCACAAGGGTATCGGCCATCTGGGCGCTGTGACCCACCATCTTGATTATAGGCAGCAAGCGGTTCTATGTGTGCTCTATTTATAGGCCTGAGCTCTAATCTAAGTAAGGGAGATAAGAGATCTGCATCCAGTTGGAGAGTGTGCTGCACCTGCATGCTTTACAGCTCATTTCACACATCTGTGTGCCGCCTACTCAGAGAAGACCTCCACTGAGAGGTAGCAGTGATGAAAGGGAGAATACTTCTTCGGTGGCGGATGTGCCGAAAGAGGGACGGGGGTGGGGTGGGGGGGGGGTTAATGTGCGCTCGGCCCACCGCAGCACACGGAAGCGCCGCGTCTTTATCTGAAACACGACCCCGCCGCGTCCCCCTCCTTGAGTCACCCACCGGTCGCTCTCTCCGCCCGCGCCGGAACTGCAGGGGGGAGCCACGGGAGGTCAAAGGGACATAGGACACTGTCTGTGGGCTGGCGCCCTCGTTGGTTCCTGAGATGATCCGTGGAAAATGTGTGAGACAGCACTAAGAGCACTAGCCACTGAAAACCCTGGATAGCACTTCCCTCCACCTGCTTCTCCTGGTTAAGATGTATATGGACTCTGGGTGAGGTGTATAGGGTTACAGGGGTCCTTAAATAATGCAGGATCCCTTGACATCTTCACTTCCCCATGCTGCAAAAGAGGCCAGGTAGCTGCCATGATCCCTCGTAAGCACACTAAGGCTCTTGACGCAGGGAGCAAGTCAGCACTTTCTATGGTATACTTTCCAGCACTTTCTATGGTACTACTTACTCAGCAGTGTCTATCAGGGGCCAAATTGCATCTTGTCATTGTCAGTTCGTTACGCTGTCTAACATGGGCTCTCGTTGCCTACTTAATGCTGAGCAGAATAAAGCTTGAGCTGTATGTGTTTACGTTACGTACAGCTGACTGCCCGGAGGCTTGTTTGTTCTGTGTGGGGGAAATGCGGCGGACGGAAGAGCAATTTCCTCGCGCTGCCCAGTGTGCGGCGGACACAGCAGTTTCCTGAGGACGTGTGCTGCGTTGGCGCTCTCTTCGCGCTCTCGCCGAGGAGGGGAATTAGTTTTAGTTTTTTTTTGGAAAGTGCCAGAACGGGCACGCGGCGTGCCCACCACCACCATGCGCTCTCTCCCGCGGGGAGGCAGCAGCTGCAGGCGCTGCCGGTGTCCCTGACACACCATCCTCTCACTGACAGGCCTTCACAGACCCCTATGAAGTCACGGCCATCGCAGGTGGTCTGCCTCACTGTTGTGTGCCAGTCTGTCGCCACAGCAACCAGGGGTACACCAAATAATATGTGGTGCCAATGCTTCACTGTTCAACTGCTACATATTCAGCATGCCACAAAAGCCCATTTTACTGCCGTCTACTGCAGCATGGAATGTAGAACTAAAAAGGCCATGATAGACACAGCCTCCCCAAGGATCTTTGTAGATTAAGCTTTGTTAGAGACCAAAATGTCAGACATGCTTTCAAAACACTCACCACTCTTCTTTGGCTGCTTGATTTATTTGAGAACTCCTGTGGTGAACGGAATCTTCTTTCATCCAGCCCAGCTTGATACAACATTTTGGGATTCCAATCTGGAACAAACAAATACATTTACAGAGACCACAGGCTTTCTCAGTCAGGGAGAGTGTACTTAGCGTTGCTTATGTAAGTCCTCTCATTAGCCTGCACCGTAGGCCTTGGGTTTGGGCACTATCACTGTGCATCTCTCCCCTGCCCTGGTCATGCTATGGCCGGCCCCTGCTGCTTTGGCCATAAATCTCCCCATTCTCCCCTGGAGCACCATCTGCCTCCGGACCATAACCAAACAGTGGTCAAGCGAAAATCGGCTTAGGCTAAGGTCAGCCCTGGCTCGCTGCCAAGCCCAATTCGCTGCAATTAAACTGTGGGGACGGCCTGCTAATTCAGTGGCATGTGAGTAACGGTGGCTTTGGGTGCACAAAAACCACACACTGTGTGTCCGTGTTGATCTGTGTGTGTATTTGTGTCTGTGTGTCTGTGTGTGTGTGGGTGTGTGGGTGTGTGTGTGTGTGTGTGTGTGTGTGTGTGTGTGTGTGTGTGTGTGTGTGTATTTGTGTGCGTATATGTGTAAGTGGAGGCAAGATGGGGGTCTCTCACATTGATTTTTTAATCAAGCAAACGATTGTGCCAAACAGCCTGACGGGAGCCACAGATTACGAGCAAAATCTCATATCAGGCAGCCGTTGTCCACCCACAGCCAGACAGCAGTGCTGAGAGGTTACAGTATGTTGGGAATACCCAGGAGGACTCTTAATGCTACTGATTCACATCGTAGCGTTAGCTGTGTCTCTCTGTTAAGTTTTATCTCTCTCTCTATCTATCTATGTGTGTGGAGGGTGAGACTCCACCCTCCATCTCATCATTCAACAGCCTATAAAAAGATGCCCTTCCTCCTTCACAGCATCACAGGTGTTTAATTAAGCAGGGACGTGGCATGTTTTTTTTCGACATCCTAGCCAAGCAGGATATGTGTGTGTGTTTTTTTATGTATGTGTGTGTGTGTGTGTGTGAATGTGTGTGTATGTGTGTGTGTGCGTGTATGCACATTTGTGTGTGTGTGAATGTGTGTGTGTGTGTGTCCTTGCATGTCTGTTATTTTTTTCTTGTTTTTTCTGGCAGCAGTTGAGAGCTTTTACCTAATCAGCCCAGATGCTGTGCCACTGATTAGAGGCCAGAGAGATGCCAGGCACACAGGGGTCGGACAAGGTGTTCTCGAGGAGTCTGGAGGGCTGGGGTTTGTGTGTGTGCAATTGGTTTGGCCTGACTGTCCACAACATCTCCTGTGGTTTAGCAATGTCCTCTGGTGTCTCGTAATGTTCTGTACAATCCCAACATCTCTCTTAATTCTTATGTTTACTACATGGAAAAATTAATAATACACATCATGTTCTATGTGCTGTGTGTAAGGAAACTGTAATATAGTGGTAGCTTTTATGTTACTATTTGTATGTTTTTTGGTGTATGGCCATTTATTAGCAATTTATTAACAAAAATGGTGTCCATGTTAGTGTCCATGTTATTACTACACTTTCTGCATGCATGTGCACCTTTAATGTTCCACCATTGTATTGTTTCACAAATGCTGAGCTGTATTGCTTCAGACGTCAGAAACTAAACTGCAACCCAAAAATATTCAGACGTCTTGTTCAAAAATAGGAGCTGAGAACATCAATGTGGCATTGATTATAGATGGCAGAGCTGCCATCGTTGCAGGCACGTTTCACAGATACAGTAGGGATTACATCTAATTCTGAGTGAATTTAAGGAAAAACCTGAAACTCTTTCTCCAAAAAGGAATGGTCTTTTTGTCTGTGTTGTCTGTGTATTTGTTTATTTGTTTTCTCTGCTTCTCTTGGTCTTTGGTACAAAGCTAGGTGTGACACAGGCCAGCTTAAAAACAAACAGCATTAATCATCATAGGATTAAGTGTGCCTTGATATTTCAATGCAAGGCTGTGGCTCTGAGGATAGATTTCAGATGTTCACACTAAGCAGCAAACAATATTTTTCCTCTCTGTAAAGGCCCCTGTTACACGTTGTGTGTGTGTGTGTGTGTGTCTGTGTGTGTGTGTGTGTGTGTGTGTGTGTGTGTGTGTGTGTGTGTGTGTGTGTGTGTGTGTGTGTGTGTGTGTGTGTGTGTGTGTGCCATACTCACCAAACTGAACAAAAATGTGCTGCACAAATTAGAAAGATATGTGTTGTGACTCATGAGGCCTAATATCTTCCATTTGGTTATTTTAGCTTTCAAGCTTTTGGAGAATAGATGGGCACAGAGAGAAATGGTGTGGGCTTCTCTCAGTAAAGGGTAAAGGTTGCTGTATTCCAAGAGTAGTTCAACAATAATTTAGACAACAATTTATAAATGTAATGTTTAAACATACTGAACATTCTTACTATGCATACTGTAGATTTTTAAGTAAAATACATTGGAATGGTAACCTGACTCTCGCCAGATGAATTTCGTTCCGCCTAGCTCCACTCATCCATCTGGGATCAATACATTGAAGTGTTGCCTCAGAACGCTGGGCCTAATCAAAAAATGCTTGCATATGATTGGATAAGTCACTTGTCTGTCATCTATTGACGTGCTACTTCAACCACTCACATCGAAGCCAACCCGTGACGCTGATAACAGTCTCACAGTCGCTTCTACGCTATGTCACATCTATGAAACTGTGTTCTGATTGGCTCTACCATAAAATCTGGTGCAGAAATCACTCTCAACGGAAGAGGTCCCAGATGGATGTGAGTGAAGCTAGGTGGAGCTAAGTGGAATGAAATTCATCTGGCGAGAGTCAGGTTATTGAAATGGTGCCATCTGTTTCAAAAATGTTCAAAACTAGATCTAAACCCTTTCATCAATATTGGTAGTGTCTGAGTGGAATATTTTTTTAAAAGAATGTTTTGGGCTTTTTGCCATTATTCAGGTAGGACAATAAAGAGTGACAGGAAGCGTGTAGGAAAAGAGAGATGGGTTGGGATCTGGAATTTGAACCCGGGTCCTCATGGGAACTTGGACCTGAATGTGGTATGGACTCTTGCACCACAGCTCACCCCTGAATGAAATATTCAGTGAAATCAGTGAATCCTTCTGATCATGTCGGAGCAAAAGAGCTTCGCTAAACTCATTTTAAAAGTTGTACTTTGTGTTCCTGTACAATGTATTGCAACAATTCTGCTTGACAACATTATAGAGGTAAACCAATAAAGAGTCCTAGATTCACTGCCAGAATCTACAAAGAAGACACAAACGGTCTTTTAGTGAAATTTGCAAGATGGATTTGACTCGGTGTGAAAGCCGCAACCGTCACCCTTCACTGATCGTATTTTGGTGCATATTGCTGTAGGCTTGATGCTTACCTGTGCTGAACTCTCTTGCCAGCCACTGTGTCTGGGCTTAGTGCCTCATCCATATTTCATTGTTCTCTAAAATAGATTTAAGCCTACCTCCTGTCTTCTCATGGCCCTATTAGTCCTGCTCCAAAAGTGTGTGTGTGTGTGTGTGTGTGTGTGTGTGTGTGTGTGTGTGTGTGTGTGTGTGTGTGTGCTTGTGCAAGATAGAGGGAGTGATCTCAGGCACAATCTGTTCTGAGTGCCTGATCCAAGGAGACAGTTTTTTGCGCCAGCAAATGGCATCTTCTCTCTCACAGGTTGTCATTTGGATAGAGAGGCAAGCAAACCCACACTCAGCTGGGTGTCATGTCCTCACTCTAGAAACCCCCCCCCCCCATTCTTACTTATGGCTGCTCCTTCAGACGACAGGTTTTATACAGAGGCGGCTGTGATTTCCTGCTGTTCTCCTGGGACTCTCCGTCTGCCTTTTCTCATTTTCATCGTTTCTTTTCTTATCATGATCGGGACTGAATGACTTCTGCAGACCAACCTCTTGAGACACATTGTTAGCTGATGCTATTTTGAACTCCAGCTGCATTGGTGACCTTCTGAGTGTTCAGAGGTGATGAATATGCAGGGAACATGTTCAGGATTTACTGCCTTGTTGCTTTTTCAAAGACCATTGACACAGATGTATATGGCAGGGAAATTGGAACTGTGAACAATAGATCCCTCTGGATCCGGTTACAGCAAAGGGGTGTCATCATGGAAATGCATTTACCCCTAAGTTTGGTCAAAACCCAATCCTTTTAAATCAGGATCACTTTGGCAGTGCTTTGAGAGACCACAGCATCACAATTACATTTAAGCAGAAAAGTGTTCTTAAATGCGTGGGAAGAGGGCCAAGTGCTCCATAGAGCTGAATGGCACAGTTGCATTAACAGTGTTAAGATTCTTCTTCTATTTTGTTAGCAAGTTCTTTTGAACTCAGCGGGTGATGTCCAGTGGACCAAAGTGGCCGCTGTGTCCGATGGATATTGGGGGATTTTAAGTAATGGGATCCTTTATTATTATCCCCATGTCTCATTTTTGAATTATGAGATTATTTCTTACCAGAACTCACTCTCAGAAGTCTTTCTGTGGGTGAAGTGAGGCTTTCTATCCTGTTAGTATAGAACCTCACCCTTTCATGCCTCGTGCCTTAGAACTTAGTCTCTGGGGTATCTTTAAATCCGGTGTTCACTCCGATTCCCACACAGTATTCTTGTCACCTGGGGTGCTATTTTTGAGATGCAGGATATGTTTCACCCTCCTGGGTTTTCCTGGTCTTTTAAAAGGACAGATGTGACCTCAGTGTTTTATGAGAAGAACACATGTGCGTGGACAATGTATTGAAGTGTTGTCTTGCATTTTATCACACTGAAATTCATCACAAACAATACTGGCTGTGCTGGCTTTCCCTCTTAAACCAAACCACATCATGACAAAACGACCAGCACCACTGGGATTTACTGTTTGAAACAGTAAACAGCTTTAGGTTGTCTCCCATTTATGTTTTGCATAGTTATTTGACACATTTGTAATTGTTGCCAGAAGGTTGCTGGAAGTTTGTGGCAAACTTCTCATTGTTGTCAAAAGGTTGTTGTTTGGCCAATTGAGTTTGTGGAACAGTATATCAAAAAACAGTATATTTGTAGCAACCAGTTTGCGGCAAATATAATGTCTCACCGAAATGTGCAACTAAATTCTTGTTGCTGCTGGAAGTTCTCATGTCTGCCAGAATTTTGCTGGATGTTAGCAGCAAGTCCACCAAATTATTGTCATATAATATATATATATATATATATATATATATATATATATATATATATATATATATATATACATATTAGACATATATGTCTATCTCCTCTCATTGCTGTCAGAATGCTGCTGGAGTTTGTATCCATTTTTATTATTAATATTTCCTTGTGCCCTTCACCTCTTCCCTGTTTCTGTCACTCAGGGAAAGAGGTATATTATCTGTCTATCCCTCTCTACATAACACAATCTAATTAGTGTCTTTACCCTAACCCTACACTGCTATCCACCACTTTTATAACTATGATTTTACATTTATCTGTTTATTTCTATATATTTTGTATGATGGCGTCACATGGTGTAGCATAAGCCTGTGGCTGCAGCTAACCTTTCCTGTGTTATGCTAGGGATAGTGTTTTCCAAAGATCCTTGATTACTGAACTGCATGTCATGAAACTGACATGCTTATAATAAGACAATAGGTGACATCAAAGCCACACAAACAAAAAAATCTCCTTCGCATTCAGAATAAACAAGCAAGGTTGATTCTAGATTGGATAGAATGAACTGAAATATCAGAGAAATGAAACCAAATCCTCATCCACCACCACCCCCTCCCTCCCTTCCCATCCAATCTGCCAGTAATTCCACTCCCACTTAAATCAGTTACCCTCTTTAGGGTGAGAGAAGGGTAAGTGCAGTGCAACACTAATTCCAGTCATTAATGGGAGCCTTCAGTCACTGGCAGTGCCAACCCCTCTGAAAAGCTCAAATGAGCACTAATGCACTGGGGTTCATCCCGTCCCAGTACCCTCCATCACAAAGTCACATGCACCATAAGGAGTAAATAACAGTGACGCTCTCTGCTTTCATCGCTGTGGCATCCAGAGCGGACTTCGGAATCAAGCTCAATAGCTATGAGCAAAGCTGTCAGGTCTATACATTTAACATATGTGCATCAGGATTTATACCACCATTACCAGCAGTGCAAAGAGGCTGCCAAGCACTTTGGCATAGGTATATAGATCCTTAAGGGGGCAAAGGATAGCTGAATCAATTACTTTAGTCACTTTGAGTATTTGACTTTAAAAAGCACATTGACTTATGTGCTTTGCTAAAACAATAGCAATTGGAGCATTCAGATATGTTTTCATTGTCCTAAAAATGTATGCATACACTTGTATATTAGTAGTAAGATAGTTTAAGTAGTAAGATAGTTAGATTTTATTTGCAAAGACAGGCAAATAAATAGATGATGTAGGACTACATGTGTCACTAAATATATAGACATGTGGACGTACATGTTATGTACATAGCCTACATACATGGTGAAAGCAGCACATGCACTGGCCCTTTAAATGGGCTGGCGCATAGTTAGTCCTTCTCACTAACCTATAAGCCAATCCAGTATTCCGAGACAAGGTTGCTTTCTGATCTCTCGTCTTTGGAAGGGCCTATCAGCTGTGCGCTTTCAGGGCTACAGTATCAGACTAGTAAAGAAGAGGTGACGCGTTTACCGTGGTACAATTGTAGAGAAAGCAGTTTTTAGTGGACTTGCCTGTCGCAATTTTAAGCACCGAACGGAAGGAGCGGAAGACAAATGGAGTGTATAGACAAAGGTGCTCAAGCCCGTGGAAGTGTTTGCTAACCAGTGAAGCAATTTTATGCCGCCGCAGATCTTCTGCATTCTAGGTGCGTTACGAATCTATAGCGGTACAGTTAGATTAAGGTACAATGTAAATGCTCGTCCTTTGCTCCCTTTCTCTTCAAGGGGTTTCTCTGGCAGTTTGTATCTGTGTGTCTATTGAGACGATCAGGCAGCAGTCTATATTTTCCAGGCAGACGCGAATATCGGTGTGTGAGTGATCAGTCTATGCGCGATTTCAATGTTTTCCTGGCCGAAAAATTAGTGGGTCCTGCACGTGCCAATGTTACGGATAAAAATAATAGTGGTATCTGACACATAGGTATGTTACTACATTGTGTCAGTCGATCCGATCGCGCTCTTGCTTTAATCCTTGTGATTGAGATGTTAACGTTGCCATCTCACATGCTACACAAATAATAATGTGGGACCGATAGGACCACTTAAGTCGGATAAGCTATGTTTGCGTTAATTCTTGTGTTGGCTGCAAGACCTCCGTTATTGGGCTCGCCTGTGGTTATGTAAACACGGATAGACACATTGTTGTTGGTAGTCAACAGTTACATGAGAAAATGTTATTAAGAAAGCCCTGTGAAATTGTTCTTGGGGGAAAACATCAACTTAGTTATTTACTGTTTAGCCTACGATCTGGCGCCTTTTAGTCCTGTCCGCGGAATCATTGGAAATAATTTATGTTTGGTAATTGATAAGAAAACTAAAGTAGGCTACCAACATCTAACTTGTAGACTGTGGAGGCCTATGTTACTTTTGTTGCTGTCCCAGACAATTATTTAATGGGACAGTAGGCATCCGGTTATGTCTTATTGAAAGTCTGGTCCACATCTGGGGGGGGGGGGGGGGTTGTAAGGCTGTGGCATGAAGAGCAACGCACATTTAGCAACATTAAATGCATCAGAATGAAAGAGCGTTTTGATGAGAACCATCTCGTCTCAGCACAATTTCTCCCTCCTGTGTAGTAGACCTATCTCTTCAGCAAGGAGGAATGGCTTCTCCCTCTCATCCACTGAGTTCTGCATTAGATGACTACTCAGGGTGACATCTAGGTTATTGCCGTTTGGTTTCCTGTTGGCTTCTGCTCAGGTAAACTGAATAACCTGCTGCTGTTGCTCATGTCCTTTTGTATCATAAAAAAGACAAACATAGACCTAAAGGAAGTCTATAGCCTACTTCTGAATGTAGGTTCATATCCTATTGTGAATGGCATGACACAATGTGCTTACATCCCGTTGTTGCTTGATAACCCAAGTGAAGAAGAAGGCTGTTCTGTTGGTGATGTTTATTAGTGATTTGTGATTTGTTAGTTTTTTTGGTTTTGATGGTAAATAGGCTTGGTTGTAGATTTGCCACTGTGTAAAATCCCTAAAGCACAAAAAATGAACATCTCTCCTATTTTTTATGTCATGAATTTGCTTATAGTACATATCATCAGCTTTCAAAGAGCATGTTGTCAAATTAGGTAGGCTACTTTCCGTGGTGACCTTCAGCTCATTATCAGCATTACAAATCAGACACAACAGTACGTCATATCATATGTGGTACGTCATCTGTGCAATGTTTCTGGCTAAAAATAATTGGGGGGAAAAAGAGTTGCGTATGCTTTAAATCTTAATTGTGTGTCTGCTCCTTGCTCTGTCTACTCTGCCAGTTTGGCATTTTGATTTTTTTTTCCTGTATTGAGCGTTAATGACTTCAATGTGGACAGTAGTGTGCTGGACTGGTTGTGGTATTGATTGCGGTCTTGGGTTATTTAGCTCTTTTTCTGTCACAGTGCGTTTATTCAGGCTTTTTAAGGTCCCGGTTGGGTTTGTGTCCCCTTTGGCTGATGGAGCGGGTCGCTGCATTTCAAATGACCCTTTGCTCTGGCATAGTCTGACCACCCACCTGTGTGTTGCGACACCAGGCACTATGCCCATTAAGTTTCACCTGCAGAATTAGAATTCAGGACTGCAGGATATGCTGTATGACTGCCAAGCTACTCTGTGTGGTCTGGTGCACTTGAGGAAATGATTCCCTTTGAAAACGGCACAGACTGAAATGCTTCAACTGCTCCTGGTCAGAATAAAGACCCTACTGTGTGCTTTCCTTTTTGGTTTTCTGTATCGTTTTGCACCTCTTTAGAAGCCCTCTGTGTCTCTTTGGGTGAATGATTAATCCAAAACCATGTGGTAGGGTAGTGGTGTTTTAGTTAGTGTCAGTCAGGGGACCACATCGTCCTGTCATTCTGTGTGGTTGGAGTAATTGATTTTTATGGAAAATGGAACACAAATAAAGCTTCCCCGCATTGCCAAATGGCTTTACAACGAAGTGACAATGTTCCATTGATTATAGGTGGTTGTTGGCTTTTATGCAATTACCACTGTTTGTCAAGACCTTAAATAACAGGACGAAGTCGACCAAACCCCGGACTTTCAACCTGTGGAACAAACACGGATGCACTACCAGTGTGTCCGTCTATTTGATGGTGGACACATAGCGCTAAGGGGTGGTGCCTTATGTAAATATGAGTCACTCCTCCTGTTAGTTCTATGGCTCCTGCTCAGGCTGATGTCTCTGTGCTTGATATGACTTTGAGCTAAATGGAGATGGTAATTGATTGAAATATGTTATGTGTGGGAGGCACATTTAGTTTGGCTCTGAAAGGAAAGCAAGCGGTCTCTTACTGTCAGTGTTCAAGGGAACTGAACAGAGCCTTGTGTCTCAGCGTGGTAGCTGTCACTCTGCTGATTTACATTGGCCTTGAAATGTGACACATGTTGCATTTTCAGACACTATTGTAGGTAGGGTTATGTGGATGTTAAAACAGATGTAGTACAGATGCAACTAACAGGTCATAACTAATCGTAATCCAATTTTATCTTCAATGTCGAGTCATCAAAGGCGGATGCTTATCCGAAAATATGGAGAGGAAAAGCTTGAAAGTTGACACTTTGATATTGATGTGAGGAGTAATTGTAGGTTTTAGATGGAAGGGAAGGAGTTATTCTTAAACATCACAGTGTTACTGTGGTGTTGTTGCCTCAGGCCTTGAGTGAAACATGGCACAGGTCAAGTGTCCATTCCCATATATCCATTCCCTCCGCTGTGACTGCCCTGCTTTGATGCTGACACTGACACAGGTTAGAATTTGAACTATGAGCTTCTGCTCACATGACAAAACACTGCACTCCAGGCTATCATATTTCTCTTAAGCAATGTTCCAATAATTGTTGGTCTTGTTTTGAATTAGATTCCAGAGCCAGTTGTGTAATCCCTTCAGATTAGCGAGTGAGACAGACAAAGGGATGTTTAATGGTCTACCGTGACCATAAGGGGTTTACTGGACGGCTTTATCCTTCAGTGAGGTTTTTGGTGCACACTGCAGAAGACTCTGTGTGTTATTTACTGATAACCCCTCACTGCTGAGCATGTTTTACATGTCGACTTCTTTGCCATGGGTTTGATAAGTGGGTGCATAGAGGAGCTTTTTGTAGAGTTTTGCATACAGTTACCGGTCCACTGGTCTGTGTGGAAAAGAGAATGGAGGGCTGCAAAGGTCCAATGGGGAAACCCTTAAGCTGTAATCTTGGCTCTGACCGTTTTTCCAGGGCAAAGAGGTATTTTACATAATCTTCTGGAAGATGGATTATTTACCTCAGTCACTGAATATTTTTGGATTCTAGCTAAAGATCTTGTGGCTTCAAAGCCATTTTTTCCTCTCTCTCCCAACTGGGTTGTTTATGAGACTGTACGTGTTTGTTAGCACATTCAGAACACGTTTACAGTATGTCCCAATCTCATGTCCTCTCCGTGACCTTAGTGCCTGATACTTTTCCTTTGTGTCTCTCTCTGAATGCCTGTATTGTTTTGACAGTGGACAGACACCGCCTCCATGGCACCTCCTCTACCCTTGATGTGCTTCCTTGATCATATCTGAAGGTTGTTTCAATCACTCAATCAATGCGTGATGTTGGTGGCTCCCAACAAGCATGGGAGGGGATAACCCAACAGCTGAAGAAGCCTCATTTAACATTGTTAAGATTTTCCATCTGGAAAAATCCGTTTAGTCTTTAACCCACCCACCCTTTTTTCTTTCTAAAGCAGGCCCTTCACATCTTGTCTGTCAAGCCCTCCTGAAATGGTTGTCCTTATTAAGTGTTGATGTGGTCTGGTTTCAGCATTGGCCCTTTGAGAATACCCAAATGGATCAATGGAAAAATCCAGTAGAGGATATCGCTAACAGACGTGTGGAGGCTCTATTAAATTAATACCAACACCTTCTTGATTTCAGCTTCACAAAGGTGAAACGCGAAACGCATTGGCTAGTGCTCAACCGCAGTAGTAATTCAGTTGGGCGGCTCTGGTCTTCATTTGCCGTGAGTGAGGCAGTGTTTGTTATGGAATACTGGTGGTCTCTAATTTGACAGACCCCATGAGGTTCCAGGCGTTGGTTTGTTTGTCTGGAGGCTGTTTGTGTACATTTGGTTAACACGGGGGTGACGGGGGCGGCATGTTAGGAGCCTCTATTAGCTTGCTCCCGAATTGCAGAGGTGTCGGTCATTAGGTGTGTGAATTCTGGCCTTCCCCACAGAGCGGCGGCACCGAGGACAGGATCTGAAGGCGTACGTTTGCATGGACAGGCATGAGGAGGTGGCCGGGGGTTGATGTGTGTTTTGCAAATGGAGGAGATCGGTGTGGTGCCAGTATGGTCCTTTTTTAAACTGATCATTTCATTTTTGATTAAACCTTCTTATGTGCAGTATGGCCCATGTGACATGGTCTGATAAATCATGTTGGTCTCCTTGGTGTGACTTTGCTAGTTATCTTGATGCCTTCTCAGTGTGGTGTCAGTGTGGAGTAGGCAGTGACGCCTTACCAGTTTGCCATTCAGTTACCTCTACTGTACTAACTCATGGCCTGAGAACCCTTTGAAAGTTAGACTTGCTCTCAACAAGATCATGTATCAAAGGACGTTGTTTTCTTTTTTGGGCATTAGCTTGTGTCCAAGACACCTGAACAGGAACAAGGCCCATTATGACTACCAGCACCTCGGTCTCTACACACAGTAGCTTGAGAAGGCCTTTGAACAGTATTTTTCTGTCTTCCCCTTATTGCCAATTACCGAGGAACCCTGGGCTGACTCTGTACTAAGGCTAGTGGGAATAGGCAACCAAGGCCATGATTTAATACTCGGGGAAGAAGACAGGGAAGGCCAACAGCTTGTGACATTGACAGCTTCTCTCAGCGCTTGTGCGTCTCCCAGGAAAGACAGCGGTTGTTAATAACGGAGAATGGATGTAATGGCTTTGTGTGGTGGCTTTGGCAGAGTCTGACGTGGGTACGTGCGTGTGTAACCAGAACTCTTGATTGAATAAAGTAATTCCTCAAGTGTTGCACTGAGAATAAATTGTGGGGGTGGTGGAGAGGGGAGGGGGCAGGGAGGGCGGGCGAGTGAGTGGGGGGAGCCGTCGCTGGCGGTTTGCGCTCGAGCTCGCCGTCATATTGTGCGTAGGTGTCGTCCTTGACTGCGTCTGAACTCCTCCCACTAGCTTGGTCGCTGTAGAATACCAATCAGGCTGGCTGGCAGGTTTGGGTCCTCCATCTCCTCTGTTTCCTTTTCCGTTTTCTCCACCATGATTCTCCACAGAAGTGCTTTTTCACTCTTGACAATCAGTGGGCAATCATCTTTTGACACATCCGTGTTTTGTACGGGATTTTCAGTGACCGTTGTCTACCCTTGACACGTGTTGCTCCTGATCCTGAAGTAGTATGCTATTGCATTGCAGTAGTTGTGCAGTCGGCTGCTTCTCTGTTTTTGGCCTTTTGTGTTCTTTTTTGCGGCCGAGGATGCTTGTGAAGCCTTTCATGCTGTTTGCCCTGGTCTGCGGTGTGTGTTAGTGACCGTTCATCTGAACTCCATCAAAGCATGCGAGTCCAGCTAGATCTTTGAAATGCTGAAAAAAAAAAAGCCTACGTTTGCACTCTCAGATATAGTCATGGAATACTCCTCTGGCTCATGTCCAGCAAAAACTCCCCCCCCCCCCCTTCCTCTCCCCCCCACACACACACACATACTTGGATAGACCCACACACACTCGACTCTCGGAAATGGCTCTCGCTTCAGGAACAAGGCGCTGAGGAGAGGGCGGCCCCGGCCTGTGGGCCTCTGCAGAAGGTTCCCAGCTGTGCCGCCGCCCCGCTGCAGTCTCCTCCTGCCCGCTCCTGGCCGCTTCCTTCTGTGAGCCCCCGCTGCTGACTGCGGGGCCTGTAGACGACACAGAGCCAGACGCTCAGGATGAGGTTCGGCCCTCTGGTCAGAGAATTGCTCAGGCGAAACCTCTGTACAAAACCCAGGCAACCAGAGCCAGAGCAGTGTGGTGGTTTTAATGTGCGATCCCCTTGCGTTAAGCGTGCCGCCTACACCCTAAACACTGTGTACAGCTCAGGGCAAATTGAAGACTTCAAGGCTATAATACATCTTGTTCCTTTTTTCCCCTCATCGAAATAAACATTGAACGCTTGAAAAGAAGATGCGAAAAAGAACATTAAATGAAACATGAGTCAAGGGTGAAAGATTTAATACCATCTGAATATAGTTTTTCGTTTCTCGTTTCAAGCTTTCATTTGTCTCTTATCTGTCTTCAGGAATCGAATTATGCTTATCATTCAAAATGCTGAAGATGTAACATCTCCGCTTTCACATTTTGTATCCTTTCCTGGAGTCATTTGTATTCCACTCAGCGATTGTGTTTGTTGTGACAAGGCCATTTTTTGATGCTAGCCTTGTGTTTAATACTCATTGTAATGTCGCCCTTGTGATAAATAGGCAATTTGAATGGACCTGTGAATTGTTGTAATTAGAGACTCTTAGTGGATGAAAAGGATTTGGAGCATGATTTAGTTAGTATTAGGCACGTGGTCTTGTCATGTTATTTAACAGACTAACTGCATTAATGCGAAGATGTGTTTTTCTGTAAATGCGGACAATTTTGAATGCTATTTCGTTAACAAAAAAAGTGACTTTAAGTTAACGAAAACAATGTGATGAAAGAAGAAAGACTTCCTCAAGTGTTTCTTATCAATCAAGTGCAAGTGAGGATGTGGTAGACATTTCCTATGCTTAAGATGTCATTTCTGTTTTTCTCTCACAGGCCCCATGGAGTTGGGTACCCGACGAGCGCTGGACGCCACCACCACCACTACCCCCTCCTCTCTCCACTCGTCCACCGACAGCCAGCCCTGAACGACGGGTTCGCACCTCTCCCCTCCCCCTCCCCTCTGCCACACCCCTGTCCCCTTCACCCTTCACCCATCACCCACACCGCCTGCCCCTCCCCCCCTGCTGCTCTACTGGCTCCTCCTGTCCTCCTTCTGTCCCTGGGCCCCTCCACTCCGCCGCTGCTGTCGCCCCCCGAGATGATCGGCAAACTCAAGCAGAACCTGCTGGTGGCCTGCCTGGTCATCAGCTCGGTCACCGTCTTCTACCTGGGCCGGCACGCCATGGAGTGCCACCACCGCATCGAGGAGCGTAGTGGCAGCCAGCCGCTGGTGCTGGGCAGCAGTCTGCGAGCCACGCTGCGCACCGGCCAGAACCTCAGTAGCCCCTTCGTCTACAACAAGGACATGCCGCTCATCTTCATCGGCGGCGTGCCACGCAGCGGCACCACGCTGATGCGCGCCATGCTGGACGCCCACCCCGAGGTGCGCTGCGGCGAGGAGACGCGGGTCATCCCGCGCATCCTGGCCATGAAGCAGATGTGGAGCCGCTCGGGCCGCGAGAAGATGCGGCTGGACGAGGCGGGCGTCACCGACGAGGTGCTGGACTCGGCCATGCAGGCCTTCCTGCTGGAGATCATCGTCAAGCACGGCGAGCCGGCCGCCTACCTCTGCAACAAGGACCCCTTCGCCCTCAAGTCCCTCTCCTATCTGGCCAAAATCTTCCCGCACGCCAAGTTCATCCTCATGATCCGCGACGGACGCGCCTCCGTCCACTCCATGATCTCACGCAAAGTGACCATAGCCGGCTTCGACCTGGGCAGCTACCGGGACTGCCTGACCAAGTGGAACCGGGCCATAGAGACGATGTACACACAGTGCCTGGAGGTTTCCGACAAGTGCCTGCCCGTGCACTATGAGCAGCTGGTCCTGCACCCGGAGAAGTGGATGAGGACACTGTTGAAATTCCTCAACATTCCCTGGAACGAGGCAGTGCTGCACCACGAGGAGCTCATCGGAAAAGCTGGAGGTGTATCGCTCTCCAAGTAAGTGCCGATGGCATGTCTCTAGGGAATCGCCTCCTTGCTTTCTTATCTTCCCGTAGGTTGTGTGAGGTTTCCTTGGCACGACTCGGCGTGTGAGAAGGCACAAGTGCTAAACAAGCAGCAATTGTTTGGCAGTAATTACTGGCTCTGGTTGAACACAAAGCAGACCTCCAAAACTTTCCATTACTAAGCTAGCATCCCGCTGGCACCCGAAACATCCAGGGGTATCTGGGTCATTTCTGCTCGGCTAACTTATCTCTTGCAGACTCCTCTCTCTCTCTCTCTCTCACACACACACACACACACACACACACACACACACACACACACACACACACACACACTATTTCGGATGTCCTTAATACTCAGGGTGTAGCAGCTGTGAGTCTGTTTTCCTTGTATTTGCCAGCTGATAGGCTAGCACATTCCTCCAAGCTCTATGCTGATAAGAATTCTAAGAAATAGTCTACTGGGAGTATCATCATGTTTATATGACTGATTTTGTCATTTCCTGCAGCTCCTTCTCATAGCTGTGCACTTAATGGAAGTAATTGGGGCTAAATTAGCCTAGCCACAGCAGACTGTTAGGAGTGATTCAAGTTTGCCCTACAGCATTCTTTCAGCATGTTAAAACTGGTAGGCACCTCCATAGTTCCATTGGGAGATAGACAGGAAATATCCAGTAGTACACTGACCGAAACATTTGTAAGTTCTTCCATCCACTAGGACTCTGTATGGTGATATGAAACAGCTACAGTGTGTTTGTGTTAGTCTTTTGGCAGCCCATTTTCATAAACTCAGCCTCGGGTGATTGTAACACAGCCTTATTGTGTCAGACATGTCCAACAGTTCATTTAGTGCTAATCCTTAGGGAGCTTCTCTTCCAAGTACAGGACAAGGTTAGTGTCCACTACATTAGTCTTTTTCGCTCTTGAGGAATTGCTCCGACTTCTCTGCATCTGGCACAAAGCATGGCTGACTTTAGGTCTGTGTTTCATTTATGGTCGCTAGGATATGGCCGGTGTGACTCACATGGCCTCCAGAAATGTTGGGCTAGAGCGGCAGAGTCACCCACCACTGCCCTGTGTCTAAACTGGAGCCCCCTGTGTTGGCTCTCCCTCTCAAGATATTTGGCTTCCGTCTGGGTATTGTCTGCCTCCGGGATTGCACAAAGTTTTAATAAGAAAAGCGTTACACAACCCAGCTCCGTTACTCCCCTCCCCTGACCATACTGTAGCTCTGGTTCAGCGTCCTTGCCTCTGAAGATGTCCACTGTGTGACTTAGATCTCCACACATCTTTCTTTCTTTCTTTCTTTCTTTCTTTCTTCCTTCCTTTCTTTCTTTTTTTCTTTCTCTCTCTCTCTATCTCTCTTACTCTCTCTGTCTATTCCAGAACACTCTGCATTGTAATCGGTGAACATGGGTCCTGTATCCTTCAGATATTCTGCGGTCTGCAAGCACACTTGCTCTTCCAATCGAGGCAGTGAGGTGTTTTCACAGGCTTGTGTTTGTGAGGAGTGTGATGGCGGTGGTGGAGAGCGACGCACAGGGAACCCGTCCCCAGGGAGGAAAGGAGGGAAATAGAGCAAAGAACTGGTCTTACACAGGGGGGCTCTTTGTGCCTAGTAGGTGGTGTGGTATTTCAAAGGAGGGAGCACACACACACACGCGCGTACGCACACACGCACGCACACACACACACACACACACACACACACACACACACACGCACACACACGCTCACACTTTCTCTCTCTCTCTCTCTCTTTCTCTCTCGCTCTCTCACTGGCATACTCATACACACAGTGAACTACATATCCTAGGAATCTGACATGCTGATTGAATTTGTGTTACCACCACAGTCACATGGGCATGTAAGAAAGTAATGGCAGAAAAGACCTCTTTGGAGGCTTTCAAACTAACCCAGAATCCAGCAGAGCAGGTCTTTTTTTCATTTGTCAACATTTTTTGATTAAAAGTTGTATCATGAACATTGTCCGCTCGAATCCGAGCAGTAATCTGATGAAATCTGCCCAATCTCTGGGAAATGTCCTGGAAAAAAAGTCCGCAGAGTGACCTCTAAAGCGGCTGCACGTCCCTCCCAGAACACTCTCTCTCTCTCTCTCTCCCTCTCTCTCTGTCTCTCTCTCTCTCTCTCTCTCTCTCTCTCTCTCTCTCTCTCTCTCTCTCTCTCTCTCTCTCTCTCTCTCTTGCTGTCCAAACTCCAGCGGGGACACGGGGAAACCAGCCAGAGGAAGATGAGGACGACAACAAACTATGTGCTGTTCTTCGCTCCACTACGCGACTCCATTCATGTACTGTGTTGTAATGAGTTTCAGCAGACATGTTGCACAACTTCAGAATGGCCGTCCCACCACCTCCTTCCCTTTCCTTCCTCCTTTCTTCTCTGTTTCAACATCCAAGAGTTGAGAACTTTTTTGGAGGGCTGAAGCCTTTGGCTGTATGTTGGCGGGCGACATTACGGCCCAGTGAAACTCTCCTCTCCCCTCTGGCTGTGCGTGGCTGGGTTGGCAGAGTACTACTGAGCCAGGGTTGGGCAGATTGCTGTGAATGGTGTTCATTGATTTCTTTTTTTTTTTTTTTCTCCCTCCCCCCCACCCACCCCGGGACACTAAATGGTGGCTTGTCCATGATCAGAGTGGCAGGAGCTCTGGGTCCTTGGAGGGACAGCGTTTGCAACGAGACACCGCGTACCAATGACTCGTCCTACCACACGGATGAATTGATTATTTATTAAAAAAAATTGTTTCGCCTGTGTTGGATGCAACAGAAGGCTGTTTCTGTGGTGAATTGATTCTATCCAACCCCGCCCCCCTCCTACCTCCACCCCACATATACACACACATCTCCCTGTAGCCATTTCCTATCTTTGTTTGCTGCAGCTGTCTTCTTGGCGTCCGCTGTTTGGTGGATATTGACTGTTTCTATAGCAGCACAGATAGATCGTATTGGCCTCTTTGCAAAGCCAGCGAGACAAACGTTCAGCAAGCGAGATCCGTGTCCCGTTATCATCAACTCCTAAATCAGAGCTCATTCTTCATGTCGTGATTCCGTTTCTTTCCCCTCGCGTGGGGACGATTAAAGAGTTTGATCGAAACTCTGTTCCAGGGTAACACATCTGGTGCAGTTTCCACTTGAATTGTGCTCCGTCATGGCATACATTTTTTTTTTTTAAATTTGCATCAGGAAACTTCTGAGGAGTTTATCGCAAGAGCTGCAGCAACTGGGCTGGCAGCAGCAGAGGAAGGACCCGGTCTTCCCATCAGATGAGTCCGAGCGGGCCTCTGGTCTCGGAGGAGGGCTGACGGGCAGATCTAGTGGTCTTTTAAAAGCCCTTCATCATATGCACTTCTGGGCTCGCCAGCCCCCTTAACAGTGGTGGGCCTGAGTGCTGGCTCGGCTCGCTTCGCTATCTGCAGCCACAGGCAAAAGGCAAAAGACCCTTCCCCCCCCCCCCCCCCCCACCCTTTCCCCCTCCTTCTCAGTTAGAGGACGACAGAGAGCCAGAGAGATGGAGACGGCGGGCTGAAGGGGGTCGAGCCAGACGAGAGAGAGAGACACACAGAGACAGACAGAGACAGAGAGAGAGAGAGAGAGAGAGAAAGATGAATAGGCAGAAAGAGGGAGAGAGAGAGACACACATCAGCCCCAGACATTGACCAGCTGCTTGACACATGCACATCTAGTACCCACTGACACCAATCAAATATTCATAAACGGCAGCCCGCCACACGAAACCTCAGGAGACCCTGTTTGTGTGGTAGTGCTAAATAGTCAGCACAATATGCCCTGTGACCTGCTCTGCCCACTGCACCAGTTATGGTCATACAGTTTAGGCTCAGTGATTGAAAACAATCCATTTTTTGTCATCCTCGTTTAGAACTGGAACCCACTTTATGATTTCTATTCATCATTTCATCTCTGTGTTGTACTTGAGGTTTGTTTTGTACAGTGGTGCTGCTCTGATTGCATTGCAAGAGCTTCGTTTGTTTTGCTCTCCTTTGTTATACTATGACACTGTCATTATCCGACCACTTGAAACCGCTAGTCACACAGAATGGCATACAATGAGCTCACCATAAACATCAAAACGCTCATCTTGGGTTGAAAGTTGACAAGGTAATTACCAGGAGAACCCAGAAATGTGCAGTTACGTCACACACCAGCCAAAATGGTGTCCCACACATCTATATCCAAACTTTCTACCAGGTCTAGTATGCGGTCCATAGTCAGCAAAAATGCCTGTACTTAATAGTTTTACAACTTGCCCATCCTCTATTTCACAGAAGTCATGACATGATATTTGGGAAATGGAAGGGTGTGTGTCCCTGGGGAAACCTGTAGGCCTGTGATCTACTTTTTTATGCAAACATCAAACCTTCCCTTCTTTCCGCAAGGGGACTACACGATTGGTACTCCATTACATTTTGCTCTACACAACACTTGCCATCCACTTAGCGTTACCAGTTGGCAACCCCAGGTCCCTATCTCCAAAGCCCCCCCACCCACCCCACCTCCTGTCTCTGAACCCTGGCTTGGCAAGCATATAGGCAAGCTAACGAGGACCTGCCCATTAACATCAATTATATGCCCATGATTTAGAGATGACTGCTGCCAGCAACCACGCCATTACTTAGAGCGGCCCCTGGGCAGCAAAGGGTCTCTCTCTTATCTCCCTTTAGTGATACAGCAGCACCATGCAAAAAGCACTACCCCCCCCCCCCCCCCCCACACACACACACACACACACACACACATGAATAATTGACAAACAGCCAGAAGCCATTAAGTGCCTCTTCCAGTAGAGAGCGTCATATGACATTTGCTTGTTTACTGATTTATTTATTTCTTTGTTGACTTATTTATTTATTTATCGTTTTATTTATTTCCTGTTAGACGCGAGGCGAGGAGAGGAGCCTGGTGTAATTTGCGTGATTGAAGGCCCTGGGAGAGTGCGGGAGATGCAAGAGATAGAGAGGGCAGAGTGAGTCCAGAGCTGCTGTGTTGGCAGGGGAATAGAAATCGCCCATGTGCCCTTCCACTGCTCCTATCTATGGAGAAACAGAACCATACCTGTTGTCATTAAGAAAAGAAAATGTCCTTTTTTATCCTTTTTTTTGTACATTTTTGTTGTTATTTTGCTCACGTTGGGCTTTATTTGTTGTGGTGTATTTTTTTTTCTTTGTGTATTCTGCATCACAGCACATATGGAACGTAGGAGGATCGGATGAAGGCTGTCTATGATTCACGCAGCCAGTTCATGATATGAGACCGGGAAAAATGACTGTGCAGATTTACTCTAAATCATGCGGGATCAGCCTGTGTGTGTGTGTGTGTGTGTGTGTGTGTCAGTGTGTGTATGTGTGTGTGTTAGTGTTTGTATGTGTGTGTTGTTGAGAGAGAGAGAGTGAGGTGTAAATGAAAGGGTGAGATTGACATTGTCTTCCATCACCTCCACAAAAACCATCCAGCAGAGTTACCAGCCCCCTCCCCTCTCTCTCTGTCTCTGTCTTTCTCTGTCTCTCTCTCTCTCTCTCTCTCTGTCTCTCTCTCTCACTCTGCCTCAGCAGATGCCACCCTGCGGAGTGTTAATGTCTTAAAATATTCATGCCAGTTAGCAGTGCTGCACCAAAGCCCGCCTGGCTCCGCATTTGTTGGCCATGGCAACAGGAGAATAGGAAAGAAGCCTGCTTTCCAAGGAGATTCAGAATGAGTCATTTCTTAGCAAGCCTGTCAGCAACGGCTTGGTATCCCTTTCTGGGCCTGTTTTTCTTTCATTGTTTTGTTTGTTTTGCTTCTGTTTCGTTTTGAATTTGGATTTTTACACAGAATGCCTTCAAGGGAACATTCATTCATTTGTAAAGAAAAACAATAGAAGGGGGAAAAATAACAAGAACATCATGCTAGCCATAAAGAGAAGGATGGATGAATGCAACCATTAACCATTCCGGCTCTTGCTGTGTCAGGGTGGTTAGATAGGAATGCACTCTGTCTCTAAATGGATCTACAATCAGTACAACTGACAAGGGACTGGACTGGGCAAACGCAGTGGACATTTCTTTCCTAAATGGACCTCAATGTGCCTAGGGATGAATAACCTGGCTGGTCGTGAGGATGCATCTTCTAAATGGGTGTGTGTGTGTGAGCATGTTCCCTAGTGACAGTAGAGTACACTACTACTACACCCTGTGTGATGGAGCCTCATGTTAAACAGGGACGGTGGTAGCATAGTGGTTAAGGAGCTGGGCTAGCATGCAGTAGTCTGAAAAGTTGTGGGTTCAATTCCCGGCTTCCACCGCTGTGCCCTTGAGCAAGGCACTTAACCCCAAAGTTGCTCCGGGGACAGTGTAGTCCCTTGTAATATAGTTAACATATAAGTCCCTTTTGGTTGGAAAGAGTCTGCTAAATGAATACATGCAAATGTAAACAGGTGGGAGCTGGTAGTCTAATCTGGTCTTGGAGAATCCAAATGCATTTTTCTTTTCCATGCATCCAGCCCCGCACAACCACATCAGACAGGTACACAGTGGAGGTAGGTACGGCAGGTACACAAAGGGAGTTGAGCCTCAAGCCAGAAGTTCAAATGAGGCAAAGAGAGGGGAATGTTCATGGTGATTGTCTATTGTTCATGGTAATTATTGTTTGCAGTTTAAAGCAAACAATTTGAAATGTTTACACAAAAACATTGACAATTCAAAAGTTCAAAGAAAACACATATGCCACTAGTGTTTATCACTGTTTGCCAAATTTGAACACGCTTCCACTAATCTTGCTTTGTAGTGAACCCCCCTGATTGAGCTTCTCCTGATACATTTTGAAAACCTAATTTGCTTTGGAACCTAGAACGTTCTAATCTGATGGTGACTCAAGAAAAGCTGGAGAACATTCCTGTGACTGAAAAGGCCATTCAGGAGTGGGTAAGAGGGGGAAAATGGCCTCAGTCGCATATGTTCCAATAAATGAATCTGGGAATGCCTCTCTGGTTAGTAAGATTTAATTTAGCCTGATGAGATTATAGCACATGCTTGCCTTCGTTTGGTTTCCACGGTTTCCACGCTTTGCCGGTTTTTGTGCATGTTGCTACAGTGTTATGGAAACTGCACTTGCCAGCGTCCCTTTTTGAGTTTTGCTGTTTGCGTCAGGCAGCTGACCTGGAGACTGCACTCTCTTTGGCAGTGCGGCACACACACACACACAGAGCAGTCATTCTCTCTGTGGTGTTTGGTAGGGCATCAGAAGGCACGCACAAACTTGGATCGGCCACTCTTGTGAGTGCCTCAGCAGTGCAACATGCCAAGATGAGTCATGCCACAGGCCTCGCCCCAGAAAGTGGTGAGCCGCTAAAAGGAGAAGGGCTTGGGGGGTTGGGGGGGGGGGGGGGGTAGTACTCCTTGAAGCTGGTCCCTCTGGCTGAAAAGAATTTGTCGTTCTGTTGATCCGATTCCAAGTCAGCGTGTTTTTTTATTTCTGTCTGGTGATCAAAATGCCTCACTTCATATCCTTCCCTCCTTTTTTCCCTTTCCTTTTTTCCATATCACTCCCATCTCTCCATCTTTCAATTGCATATCCTCTTTCCATCACTCCACTATTCCACCACTCACTTTCTCCCTCTCACTCCCCTCCCCTCCTCTCTCTGTGTTGGTATGCTGCTGCTGTTACCCTCCTCTCCTCCCCACAAATGTGCAGGGCGTCTCTGTGATGTCCATGAGGCAGGCCTGCAGCACATCTCCTCTGCCTCTGTTACAGATGGCCACTGGCTTAAGTAGGGCTGTCTCCTATCTGCGTTCAGTATGGTGTGTGTGTGTGTGTGTGTGCGCGTGTGTGTGTGTGTGTGTGTGTGTGCGTGTGCGTGTGCGTGTGCGTGTGCGTGTGCGTGTGCGTGTGCGTGCGCGTGCGTGCGTGTGTGTGTGTGTGTGTGTGTGCAGCTAAGGGGTGGGCTGGTGGGATGTGGCTTAGTGAGAGAACTCAAGTCTGGCTGACATATTTGATGTTCCCCCAAAACAGACTTAGTGGAAACGTGTGTTATAGAATCAGTGCACGTGTATGTGAGTCTGTGTGTGTGCATTAAAGCATGAAGGTACTTAGGTATGTAAGTGAGGGTTCCAGACAGGTGGACTGTTGATCTTTCCTAGTATAATATTTCCCAGACAAGACCATTTCTCGTCATGGCTTGTAAAACTGTTGGAAGAAATTTTGTAACCCATTTCACAAAACACGCCCCGAAGCTTTAACAAAGACGTGACTGGTTTTGTCACTCTTGTCTTAGTGATTTTGAAAACCCCTCAAGTATACATGTATACCACATTTCAGCTGCCTCACTAGGCAAATGCTTTCCTTGTAAATACATACAGTCATCCAAGGAGTCACTAAATATTTAATTCACTCCAATAACTCATTTATGTGTTTGTGTTGTGCGTCTGTGACATATTTAAACAACAGCACACACAAGGCCCTCCCTCGGCATCTAGCTAACTGTTGATGCCAACTGTTACCGTAGACACAGCTGAGTGATCTGCAGCCTGCTATGACCCCGCAGCCTGATGTTGGCACAGTGTACTATTTCATAAGGAGAAAAGGTGCACTCCACCTCGACTAAAGTCTTTGGGTGCAAGCTACAAGCAAACTATGATAATACAAAAAATACATACTTTTTATTGTTGATTTA
The DNA here is from genome assembly GCF_018492685.1 of Alosa sapidissima. Taxonomy (NCBI): domain Eukaryota; kingdom Metazoa; phylum Chordata; class Actinopteri; order Clupeiformes; family Clupeidae; genus Alosa; species Alosa sapidissima. The sequence continues at coordinate 9,854,525 of NC_055971.1, read as the reverse complement.
TTAGTAGGCCTAAGACTACAGATCCTGTTCAACTGCTTCCTCTGCCCACAACTGTTTCAAAATAAAAGTCCATTTAAACTATCCAACTTTTTAACTGTTCAACTCCCTGTCAGTCAACTATGACTCCCATCAACTGTATCCTCTGCTTAAAACTGTTTCAAAATAAAAGTCCTCACTAGCTAGTTAGCATTGTTAACATTTTTAGCAGAAATTCTAGAAAACGTTAGCTAAGTAACATGGTTAGCATAGTTATCATTGTTAGCATAACCACTAGAAAACATTAGTTAAGTAACATGGTTAGCATGATTAGCATTGTTAGCATAGTTAGCATAACTGCTAGCAAACATTAGTCATTCCAACTCTTAGTTATCCTCAACTATTTACCTATACAGAGCCATGAAACTATCTGTCTATCAACATTCATTAAACTATCTGCCAATCAACAACCATTAAACTATCAGTCTATCAACAACTTTTAAACTATCTACATTCAACTTTTAAACTTTCAACATTCAACTATGTGTATCAACATCCATTAAACTATCTGTCTATTAAACTATTTGTCTATCAACAACTTTAAAACTATCTACATTCAACTTTTAAACTGTCTACTTTTAAACTATCAACTTTTATTAAGCTATAACCACCATGTCTATCCTAGCATCATTTTCATGCACTCGTAATTCCCTGGAATTACTTCATCTAGTTTTATTTATTCTCTCTTTTTTCATTTTCCTCACTTCTTTTTGTGTACACATCTCAGAACCATGGCTAGACCAAACCTTTTTGTTAATCCCAGTGTAATTTTAGAATTGCTAAATCCTACAACAGTTGACCTTTTTCACAAGTTGTTGCCAAGTGAGATGCAACAGAATTTAGCTGGCTGACCATTGTTAAAAAAGGGAATGTTGCAATATTGTGAAAGCACTTAATCACTAAGCTTGCAGTGGCGGCTCTTCCTAATGTTTCAGACAAAAATGAAAAAAAAAAAAAAAAGCTTCAGCATTGATATGAATGGGCACACACTTAACATTTTTTTCCTGGAGCTGCTTTAGTTTCTTTAATGGAGAACTTTAATGAGAGATGTGTTGTGGTTTGTTGGGTCTTTTTTAATATTGAATGGCGGTACACATGTTAGTAAATCTTCTTTATGCGACTTGGGAAAGCCATTATGACAAATGTACGGTTTGCCTGCCTTTCTGTTCCATCCCCCAGCCCTAGTTCAGCTTGCAGTTTCATAATGCAGAGCATTTAGTCATAATGCGGAGCAAGATAGAGTATGTCTCTGACGTCCCACTGGCAACAGCTGCATATGAATTTTGTCCAGAAAATGTCTCCGGCTCCCACCCTCCCCACATGTCTGTACGGCGTTTTTTATCAGGTTTTTCCATTTACATGGGTTGCCTCGCAGCCAGCAAGTCCTGTTCTGTCCTCACTTATGGCCGTATGGGGAAGAATAGTCACCGCCAACTAATCGGCTTATAGAGCAATAGGGTTTCTGAGGGGGCTAGTGCATCACGATGGAAAATAGCCTTTTCACAAGTGTCGTAATATCTTAATCGAATCTGATTGCCGCGTGAGCCATGAAATCTGATGCGCGATGACAAGGGCGATGAGCTCAGAGAGTGAAAGGCCATTCATTCTGGCCATTTTATGGGGCGCTTTTAAGGCGAAAGAGGACGAGGGGCCATCTTTAATTGTATTGTGCGATCCAATTACCCGCAATTAGCCACCAAGCGTGAGGGGAAGAGGCTGCTAATCTGGTCTCTGTGTGGTCCTGTCTCCGGGAGGCCCATATGTTTGCTGATGTTTGTTTATTTGTGTGTTTGTTTGCTTGTCTCAATTGACCAGGTGATCAAGCTTGTCAACGGTGTGGCCTTATCTAAGTGTGAGAGAAGCCAACGGAACTCTACGGGTCGCTAATCATTCCACTGTGTGGTTCTGTTGCCTAAGGGGCCGTGTTTTTGTTGATGGTGACATTTTGTTTGTTTGTTTGTCTGTTTTTTGCAGGGTAGAACGGTCGACGGACCAGGTGATCAAGCCTGTCAACGTGGAGGCCTTATCCAAGTGGGTGGGCAAGATCCCGGCGGACGTGCTGCGGGACATGGCTGTCATCGCCCCCATGCTCTCACGGCTCGGCTACGACCCGCACGCCAACCCGCCCAACTACGGCCGGCCCGACGCCCGGGTTCTGGACAACACTAGAAGGGTGAGTTGTGGTCACTGGCCATCACAGACTGAGCCTCAGCCTAAGTCCTGCCGCAGGGCACAAGGATTTCCTCACTCACATATTAAAGTCGTTTGTCAGGAAGGCCGACGTCCCCCGACACCCATTCGTGCAAAGCTGCTGATCTTCAGCTAGACGTATTTATCATGGTCTTGCCCAGCAGTGGCCTATTTTTCTAAACCCATTTTACATTTCTGTGTCACATTCTCACTGACTTTGTGGAGTAGATGCCCTCCTCATAAGCTACTGCAATAAATTCCTTTGTGTGTGGTCCACATATAAAAGGCCAAAGTAAGTTACAGTCTTGACCATGCAGAGAATATAGACAGTGGACTTGACTGTAAGTCAGGAACGACCATAATGAATCATCCATATGTTCTTTTGACCTTTTGATGTAACCAGGGCCTTTCTCTATTACCAAGGAGGTATTGCATATGCTTAAAAATGTAATGTAATAAGGCAGATGTAGTCTCTGGTGGGCTGTATCAGGTGACCAGTGCGCAGACAAAGCTCTGGGGATTTTGTGTCCTTCAGCAGCATATTTGGTGTTTATTTTTATCTCCTGATCCCGGCATTAAAATGCATAAATTCCATTCTGCGGCAGCCACGTGTTGGAGCAGCCACTTAAGCTTTGAGTTGTCCCACGTGGTTGGCGGTTCACTCTGAGGTTGTGATGACAGACGTGCCAAACAGTGGCGTCCCTAACTTAATATCTCTTTTTTTTCACCTCCATTAACCAACACCTTGTGATTTCGTTTGCCTGAGCACCTTTTGCTTGTATGTGTCCTGAAGGTCCTTCATGCTCGCCTCTCTAAATCGCTTTATGCTGCCTGTCAAGGGAGCATTTTATTTCACAGATTCTTTTTTGTCTGTTTCATCTGTTTCAATTTTGAGTCTCTTGTGAGCGCAGGTTTTAAAAGCAAAGTGAGTGCTGGAAATCTGAGTCCAGAGTAGTGTTTTAGCGCTGAGTGCTCTAAACACTGTCCCAGAAGAACTAGCCTTAATATCCTTGAGCTGATGGGAGTAGCCCAACCTCCATTAGGACCTTTTTCTCCCCCATGTTAATACCTTCAGATAGCTTGAGACACTTGGACGAGACTGTTTGTTTATGTTTTTTTTTTTTTTCCGTGGTGATGAATATGATGACCATAGCACATTGCAATGACTGGTACGGTAACAGTGCAGTGCAGTGTAAACAGTGCAGTACATGACTTGAGACGTGAAGTCGATTCCAGTACCTTCAGATTGACGTGAGCCATCAGCTATAAATTGAAACACTCCACTCAATCTCTTTAAATGTCATCATTCCTCTTAGATTATTGATTATTAATAATTTGTAATGTTTCATAATGGACACTCACCTACTTTATTCTGTCAACATAAAACAGATACTCCAGACTGTTATAAAATGAGATTAGATTGGCGAGTAATTGCAGGCAGAGTAGTCTCTCCCATTCATATATCAAAATCTATTATTGATTGCTTTTTCCTGTTACTACTCTGCTGGCTCTATGGTCTTGCAGAGGAGGTTATTAACTTTCAGCTCCTTTAGTTCTGAGTAACAAACACTTCCTGAGGTTGTAAGTCAAGGTAAAACTAGGGTATGCTATTTCCAGACTGAGCCCATCATACTGGCTTCAATAGGAGATTCCAAGGCTGACATTGTCACATTCTGGGAAATGTTTTGCTGAGGGCGTTGTACTGTTTCTGTGTCATCCCAACCAAGCACAGTGTGATTCCATAGCAGCATGAAAGCCATGCAGGACTTATTACTGCAGACTAACTGCAGTTCCATCACACCCTGTGGGTTTTTCTCTCTGTGTAAGAGCTAACGATGAACTCCTACACTGTACACAGAACCATTGTGTAATAGCTGGGAACACAACACATTGAGTTGTTCTAGCTTTTGGCTCCCTGCATTTCTCTGTATCTCCATCTCTTAAGTTTTGTTGAGCCAGACGAGGCTCAGCAAAAGTTGGGTGGTTCCTGCCGGGAACCATGCTGTGAGCTGCGTTCTAATGAGAACCATACTGCCGCTCTCCTCATTCCACCCCCCACTCCCAGGCTGGGGAGTTCTGTTCAGTGGAATTCAGCCTCTCATAGCACTGCGGTGTGGGGCGGTCCTGTCCAGGCTACTTTCTCCGTCTAGGTCTCCACGGGAAGCCCGGTATTCATCCCTGACATTGCAACACTTTTTCCATGTGTCGGGGAAAGACGTATTGGGCTGGGGGCTGGGGGGGGGGAAACTGCACAACGGGACGGAATCTTCTGGAAGGAGGGGTGGTGGGGGGAGGGGTGTAATGTGTGTGGTGGGAGGCATTCCTAGACTGCATGAGATAGTGGGCTTCGGCGATGTCTGACCACAATTCATACGATGGGAGTGAGCTTTTCTCTCCCCTTCAGTTTTGCTATGTGTCTTGAGTGTTTGAGTGTTTGAGTGTTTTCAGTGGCTTGAGGCTTTAGTGGTATTGCTCTTATATTTATTGCCTTCATCAGACTCTGTCGTCACTGCAACGCTCATACCACTCTGCCAGTGCGGTATGTCCCCTGGCGCTGTCATTGGTCTCACACACCCCTTCTTGTCATCTCTGTCACCCGTGTCCTGATGGCCTTCACAGACAGAATCCATCCCTCCTCCTTTCTCTCTTTCTCTCTCTCTCTCTCCGTCTCTCTCGGTCCCTCTCCTTCTGTCTGTCTGACTGGTTGTCTGTCTGACTGGTTGTCTCTCTCTCTCTCTCTCTCTCTCTCACACCCTTTGGTGGTGTGAAATATCTCTGGAGGAATCTGGCGTTCTACAGATATCCGTGAGTACTGTATGCATGTTGTTTTTAGTAGATTTTATTTTCCGGCGCCGATTCTCGCCAGCTTAACGGTGGAACAACAACAAAGCCCAGAACATTTGAGGATGATGTAAAACGATATTGGCCCATCCTCCACCACGGGGCTTCACAGACTTGAGCAGAGCAGCTGGAGTGGGCAGAGAAGTCGGGCGAGATGAGGCTCAACGACTCCTCCAGATGTTTATTCTCAGGAGACTCTCCTGATCCTGATGCTTTACACTGATTACTAGTCAAGGGAAGTCATGAGCAGTTGAGCCTGCCAAGTTACTTTAGCCTTGGCAGTCCCTGCTGCTGCTCATTTTATTTATTGTTACTTTGTTTTGGAGTTTTTTCTTTGACACTGGACCAAGTCACAAACATTGGGACTTATGTCTATTTATATCATGCAAACAGTGGTCAGAGGAGAGAGAGGAGGTGGGGGGGCGGGGGGGGGGGGGGGGGCTATTCCATGACACTGTGAGGAATAAAGGCCTCCAGAGAAAGAGAAGTGGATGAGCAAACACAATGTGTGTCTCTGCCTCTCTTACTGCATGCGTGTGACACATTGTGAAAGGGACTGTTGAGGGAGGCATGTTTATGTGCGTGCGAAAACACATTTACAGTGTTGCAGTGTATCCCAACCCTCCCAATTTGCTTCAGTTTCTTTTGTTGGTTGGATATTGTTTCTGCTTGCCCCCCCCCCCCCCCCATACACACACACACACACACACACACACACACACTGCAGTGAGATCCTGCATGTCCTCTCTGACACCGGGAGTGGGGGAGCCCAGTGCTGCACATCTGCAGCGTATTACTGCGCTTCCCCTGGATCAGGCCCAGTTGTGCTGCTGCGTATTCACCTAACTTCCCCTCCATATCCCTGCTCATACATGCACAATAAGACCAATAAACGCCACAGGACTGTTAACAAGGTGTGCACCCTGTACTGGCGTCAACACTCTCTTTCTCTCTCCCTTTCTCTCTCTCTCTTTCTATCTCTCTCTCTCTCTATCTCTCTCTCTCTCTCTCTATCTCTCTCTGTGTGTGTGTAGCTGTAGGTTGGCAGTTTATGCACGGTCCAGCTGTGGCAGTAGACTTAAGCACAGGGATGAGAGGGGCCGATCAGTAGCACTCAACACTGAGTGCTCGTAATCTGCTCTTTGCACATCCTTCTCCAACTTTCCATGGGTCACGCAAATGTGGCCCGTTTACACGGGGCTGGTGAAGAATGTATTTCCCCTTTCAATTGTAGACCTTCATTTAACCACTCATTATCAGCTATCTGCACAGTTGAGGTTTACTGTCAGTTAAGTTTTGAGGCAGATTTAGGATCTGCCCATCGACCTGTCTAGAATCCTGGATGTGAACGTGACGGCGGCCTCGATAGTCATATCGCTGATTGACTGCAGTCTGAAACAGGTTGCCCTGGTAACAGGACATATGACGGCGAGCCTTGCCCGGTATTAGGAAAACCGGCACTGGCGTTGCCGCTGCTCCGGCACAGTGGTGGCTGTGTTCCCCGAGCATGTCCACGCAGGCTCCGAGCAGAGCTGGCCAGCTGAGTGCAGACAATTCCTAATGGCTTTCCCAGCTGCTATGTCTTACAAACCCCCCTTCCCCTTCCCCCAACCCCCCACTCACTCACTCACCCCCTTGTTCTTCTCAGAGCTGTTTTCCCCTCGCAGTGCTGAGAAAAGCAGAAGGAGAGTCGGAGCCACTCTCTCACAAGAAAAGCAGATTCAAAGAGACGACGACACGCATGACGTCTGAATGGCTCCCGTGTGCGTGTGTGTGAGTGTGTTTGGCACATTTAATCAAGACTTTCAGACTTTCAAGTAGACTTTGAAATGAAGTCGCAGATAGATGTGGACATGGGCCTAGCTGGGCTGTTTGTAGTTTGCAGCGTAGATCACAGTGTGACTTCAAAGTAGGTGAAGGCCATATGGCCAAAAAAAAACAAAGCAAAGCTAGCAGAAACCGCAGCAGAGTGTGTCGGCGGCATCAGTGTTTTTCTCCACCATTGCTTTCTCTGCAAGGCTGTCCTGACATGCTTTGCACCGTCCTGAAACCAGATGTGGACCAAATTTGCTTTCCGCTTCTCAGGCGAACCCCACAAATATTTATTCGTTGTTTTCTCATTTTTTTATACAAAGATGCCGTGTCCTCTGTCAGCGTGTTTAGATCCAAGGAATGAACTCGTAGATGGGGTCCAGAGCCAGCTGAGCTTCGGAGCTGATGGTTTGTGCTCCCTCTGGAAGTTTAAGGGAGGCACTGCGTCGGTCATCACACCACTTGCCTGGGGTGATGTTCCTCAAAGAGACTAAAAACACCCCTGAAATTCCACTTTTTAAACTTTAGTTCCTGTCCTTGTTTGGATGTCCTCCTTGTTGAACACCATAGTTGACTGTCTATCTCCGTTGTCTGGTGAAGGAATCTCACCTTGTGAAATACCCCCAACCTAGATACCCCTGCTGCGTTGGCCATTTTCTTAAACAAATGGCTTATCAGCTTCTCTAAGCTGTGCCTGTATTTCCCCTTAGGACTAGACCAGATAGTATTTCACCTGATGGACCACTTGAGTGAATGATTGCACTCAGAGAGTAACGTGAAGGTGCTGAGCACAGTGTAGGAAAAGGAAGGTTAAGCGTCAACGTTTCCCTACACAAATGGCTTAGCAGTTTGATCTAAACGCTGTCGCTTTGTTTAACACAGACAGAGGGATGGATAAGAGGCTGGGATCAGATCAGAGCTGATATTTGACCCTTCTGTGCCAAACCCTTGTCTAATGGCTTTTATGCTTTCTATAGATTAAGACCAGGATTTAAAGGTTAAATCAACTCCACTGAAGGATCACAGTGGTGCGGTGTATAGAGATGAAGCATAATGGATGAACATGGGCTAGGTTTCTAAGCCTAACCATTAACTTGATTCTGAGAGTGGCCACTTAATCAGGCACTGATTGTATGGATTAGGTGATGCATTCAATTACCAAGTAGTGTTCACTAGTTCGCCCGTCGGCATGATTGCTATACTGAGTGAATAAGCTAAGCGCGTGTTTGGCATGGTAGCTGGCCGTGGTCATGGAATGCCTGAAGCGGAGATCGCGATAGAGCGATGGCCGCTTGCACCCCCCAATGTAAGGAGGATGCGTAACTGGGCTATCAGTGAAATGGAGGAGTAAGGGGAGGAGGAGGGATAATTTTGAGTTACCTGGATAATCTTGCGACGTGAAAACGCGAGCTTGGAGCAGCCTGATGTTAGAGCCTTGAAGTAGGCTGGGGTGAGTAGGCTATAGCATAATCGATAGTTGTAGCTTACCCTTGCTCTGTGCAGTGACCTGAAAACGCTGGTGAACCAGGTGGCTGTAGCCCATGGACTGGATGTAGCTTTTGGATGGTTAGTAGTGAAAAGACCCAGCTCCATTACGTCTGCCTACCGAGGCTTTGCGACTCCAATAATTTTGCGAGAGCCGTGGCGTGTGACGTATGGATAAGGAGGCCGGCTTAAATACCCTGGCAGCGGAAGACAGGTGAGTTAATTGCTGTCAATCATCCCTAGGGGCTCCTCCCGAACTTTGTTTAGAAAACATCATTAATTGCTGTGAGTAGTGAGTGTTTCATCTGATTTGTACCAAGCTATCTTTTGTGATTTATTTGACTTACTTGACATAATCTAAGGCCGTATGGTAGACATGCCATCTTCTGTTATGTCTTCATTCAGAGGTTCATAAGCCATAGGTTCCTCTGCTGTGTGGGTTGTTTGGCTAGCTGGCATGAGAGAGTCAGGTGGCAGCGGCTGCGTTCTTATGGCTCGTCTAGCGTGCCTGCTACAGTAGAGGTGTGAAAGCGCCCTTTTTACAGAGATGAGTCACGCCGTCAGCTTTGGGTTTCACACATGCACAGGAGGGCACCACTTCCTGCGATCAAACACCTCTCTCCACATGACAAGGAAGAGCAGTACAGCAGCTTGATGAAGTGTTGATTTATCCAGTTTTTAAAAACCCACATAATGTGTTTGGAAACTGTGTGTGTGTGTGTGTGTGTGTGTGTTTGTGTTTTCACTGTTACACAAACCCATCAGGTCAGTGATGGTCAGCTTCTTTATTATTTGCGTTATATGCATGCTGTAAATGAATGAGTTCTGGATTAGCTCCAAACCCACAATCGATGCCTATTAAGTGGCTTTGCAGCTCCACTTCTCCCCTTGAGAAATTGATATTGGGATCAATATCGCCTTGGTCCCAGTGATGGAGCTGGGAAGTTGGAATGTGTAATTGGATGTCAAACCGCGCGGGTTAGGTGTTCATGGCAGGAGGCTTTTTTTTGAACGCGCTCATTAACTGGCTGCGCTGTGATTTGTAGCTGGCAAGAGTCTGCCAGATGAGACTTTTCCTCCTTGAAGGTATTTTTAAAAAGGAGCACAAAACAGCAGCCTTTTATCACTTCTGCAGGCAGGAGCCTGTCTGTGGTGCTGGTTATAGTTGGCCAAGCTATAAATCATCCAATTCTCAATTTACAGGGCAAAGCTGATGAAAAGAAAATAATACAACTCATAAAATTGAAATTAATTTTTTTTTTTTAGTTTCTTTCATCCAAGGCATCATATATTTTTAGATATTGTATCCTCCTTCGTGTCTTTGATCTCTCTCATTACTAGTTTTCTTTTCCTCCTCATGCCTTCCTTGTCATCTTCTCTTTGGCACCCTGTAATGAACACACATATATACTGTATGTTTCTACTTCCCATGCTCATCGATCCTTGTTAATATATAAGCTACTTCTAGGCTTACAACTCCGAGCTCCTGTGTTTGAACTTCGACCCCTAGCCTGCACGATTAACGGTTCAGGGGTCGTACTCTTGGAGACAGAGGAAGGGTGGATGGGGAGGGGGGATGGTGATCAGCTTCCTGCCCCCAGATGCAGTCATGGCCTCATTTATCAGCCAGCGCCTCCCTCTCTGACCTGACCTCCTCCCACTCACTGTGCCGGCCAGTCCGCCCACGCTCTCTAAGCATGATTCAATATCACACATGCAGTAACACACCTCGCATTGCCTAAGCATGATTCAATATCACACATAACACACCTCACATTGCCTACATAACACACCTCACATTGCCTAAGCATGATTTAATATCACACATAACACACCTCGCATTGCCTAAGCATGATTTAATATCACACATAACAACACCTCACATTGCCTAAGCATAATTTAATCACACATAACACACCTCACATTGCCTAAGCATGATTTAATATCACACATAACACACCTCACATTGCCTAAGCATGATTTAATATCACACATAACAAACCTCACATTGCTAAGCATGATTTAAAGCAACACCAAAGAGTTTTTTGTACCTTAAAATAATGTTTCCTAAATCGTTGCAGTGGTTCATCAACTCGTTACAGGGTGAACGGCAATTCTGCATTCGCTTCGCGGCCCTCTATCGGCTTTAACCGCACTATGTAAGTTTGCCAGATCGGGTAGCGGATCATTAGTTCGATGGAATGAGACATAAGAAACTACAAATTTGACTTGCATCTGATGTCGCAATACATCGTACTTTTATAAGTCATGCAAAATATTCTACCTTGTCTGTGGACATCGTTATTTGCAAAGCCAGTGCTGGATAAACAAATAGCGTGCGTGCGACAGAGGGAAAGTTCTTTGGTGTTGCTTTAATATCACACATAAAACAAATTGCCTTAGCATGATTTAATATCACACACTCACTGACAGTATTCTGATATTATGTATACTAATTCATTAACGTCATATAACAATTCTCACTCTCTAAGCATGATTTATTATCAAACATTGCATCCTGTCTACAGATGATAACCTCTCACAGGGACACACTGTTATGTCAGACAAGTGCATGTAATTACAGGTATCTGGTAGCTCCTAATGACTGAGATTAAGTAAACAGCTCTGGTGTGATTTAGGCCCCCCGTGCTGTGCTGAGATCCATGTTAGCATTAAGGAGAGACAGGTTTGGACTAAATGGGCACAGTCGGAGGGGCCTGTTCCTGATAGTGCTGTGTGTGTGTGCGGCTTCCGTGTCATCTGTGTAAATAACCTCAGGCCAGATATAGAATGTGTGTGTGTATGTGTGTGTGTATAAAAGGCCGTATGGTAAAGGGCGTGCTCAGAAAAGAGGGAAGGAATCCAGGATAAAAGACAACAAAGCAGAGACTGTGTTTGCATGAGAGGGAGGAAGGGAGTTAGAGTGCAAGAGAGGGAGAGAGAGAGAGAGAGAGAGAGAGAAAGCTGAAACGATCTCTCCTGCGGGAAGCAGTCAGCTTTTCCATATGAGCTCAGGAGTAGAGCTGTCTCACTGCTTCACAAGAGCTTTGGTGTGTGTGTGTGTGTGTGTGTGTGTGTGTGTATATGTGTGTTAGATGGAATGTATATGGTAATATGAGTGTGTGTTCATACTGTGTTTTATGTAGTGTGTATGTATCTGTCTGTGCTTGATTATGCGTGCAGTGGCATGTTAATGTGTGTTTGCACATTTGTGCTTGTGTGTCTGTCTTGCGGTATGGCTTGTCTGTTTGTTTATTTCTGTGTGTGTGTGTCTGTGTGTGTGTGTGTGTCTGTATGCGTCAGTGCATGTGTGTGTCAGATCCAGCTTTGCTCGGCAACTATGCAAAGTGTCATCAGTCAGGGTTTGCCTTGGCAGAGTTGGCCAGGCTTCCCGGATGTGAGCTGCCAGAGGGCATCAGCCCAGTGATGGACTGGCCCACTGTGCCCTTACACCAACCTCCCACTGGCACAGAAGAAAAAACACACTTCCTGTGCTCATTGAGACCCCCCCCCCCCCCCATTTGATCCAACTCCTACCCAATACACACACATACACACACACACTCACTCTCTCTCTCTCGCTCTCTCACACATGCGCACACACACACTCTCTCACACACACACACATACAGACACACACACACACACACACACACACACACACAGACACACATACAGACACACACACACACACACAAAGAGACACACACTTTTTCTTCCCTTGTGAGGGGTGTTGGGTTGTTCTACTCGTCAGTGGAATGTCTTAGTAATGACTGTTGTCCAAATGGCTTAGAGCAGGCGGAGTTCAGCTGGGGTCAGCCAGAGTGCTGGCAGCACTCTTATTCTGGACTTGGTCTCCCAGGTCTACTGGCGTGATGAGGGGGACAGGAGCAGGGGTCGGCACTCTCAAGACCCAAAATGGTTGGCTTGGCTATGTTCGCGCCATTTTTTTTTTTTCCATCATGGTTTTAGTGTGCAGGATGTCTGTTTGGAAACTATGTGTGTGTGTGTGTGTATATGTGTGTATATGTGTGTGTCTGTGTGCGACCGCCCCAATCGTAGGATTTACTGCTTTGATCGTGTGAACCCCATCTCCTCCCCCCTGCATTAACTGTTGCGGGTTTTCTTTGTTGTTCACGTCTGGTGTGTTGCAAATGGTTTTAGCTATGGAACGTTTTTTTTTTTTTGGGGGGGGGGGGGGGGTGATTATTAACAGTGTCAAGCTGTTGGTGATCTCACTGTGGAACAGCGCCCGAGGGAAACGGTTTCTTGCATGTGTGCATGCCTCTTCGAGTTGGAGCTCCTTACGTGTGTGTAAATCCCCCTCACCGGCAATGGCTGCGAGGAAGCCAGCCAACGAGCAAGTCTGTCCGCCAGCCACCACCCCCTGCCATACCCCACATAACCACTCCTCCACCCTCCAGGCCTCCACGCCAGCACCACCCCACCCAGCCCCTACAGTACGTAGTCCGTCAGTCTGTCTCTACATGTCACTGCCGTCTCCTATTAAAAGTGAAACTCCATCTCTTTCTCTGCTCACACTCTGCTGGCTGCTACACACGCACACACTCATTGAGTCCTAATGTACACTCCCCTAAAACATCAGCTACAGCAGAATTATAGCACTTGCATAATAGTCTCTTGAAGTATGCTAGTATAGTACAGTTATGCTAGTACAGTTTTGGTAATGTAATCCTGTAATACCACTATACTTGTGTATTTGTATAGCACTACATATGACTTCTACGTCTACTGGTACATGAGGTCGGGTCTCCACTTGACCCCCCCCGCCCTCTGCCCGCACTCGGTCATGGACTACACACAGCATATGGGCACCCCCACACCCCCACACCCCCCTCAGCTTGAGAGGCCTCCGGGCCAGTGTGAGTGTGTATGTGTGTGTGTGTGTTTCTGTGGTACTCCCAGGGCCCTGTGTTTACCCTGCAGTAGCCACTCAAACACACACACACACACACACACACACCACTGTGTCAGCACTCATGAATCAGACAGCAAAGCAGAGGGCTGGCAGGAGACGGAGGACTGGGGTGAGGTTGGGGTGAGGTTGGGGGGTATTGGGGTCTGATGGGTTTACTGTAGCCATGTACTGACAGACACGGCCAGGCCACCAGTCTCCAGGTCCTCAGGGATTGGTTTGGTCGTCTCGATGGGCAACAGTTGGCACGGGGGTCTCTCTGAATTGGCACTGTCCCACATGACCACTTCTGTCTCCGCCTCCTCCTCCGCCTCCTCCTCCTCCGCCTCCTACTCTCCCTCTCCTCCTGCTCTGATTGGCCCTTCAGGGCTCACAAAGAGAGGCGGTTTTATCCGGAAAGTATTCATGGCGGCGCTTGTTCCCTTTAAGAGTCAGGCTGTGTGCAGCTCCCTGGTGTGGCTCGGCCTGGCGCTGTTTGTGTCTGTGTGCAGGAGGGAAGGCAGGGAGGGAGGAGGAAGAGAGAGAGAGAGAGAGAGAGAGGGAGAGAGAGGGAGAGAGAGGGAGAGAGAGGGAGAGAGAGGGAGAGAGAGGGAGAGGGAGAGGGAGAGGGAGAGGGAGAGGGAGGGAGAGAGAGAGAGAGGGAGAGAGAGGGAGAGGGAGAGGGAGAGGGAGAGGGAGAGAGAGATCGGGGAGGCTGGGTCTGTAGCCAGCTAATCACAGCCAGCAGGCAAGCTTAGACACAAGTGTCTTAAAATGATGGATTCACCTGGAGGGATGCGTCTGCTCTTGATGGCCTGTGTTCCAACTTGATCCCCAAAATAAACACACACACACCACACACACACACACACACACACACACACACACACACACACACACACACATACAGACACACACAGACACACACACACACAGTGTTGTGTGCAAACAAATACACGTATTGCTCCAGACAGAAGACAGACAGACAAATACACACACAGACACACACACACAGTGTTTTGTGCAAACAAATACACATATTGTTTCAGACACTCAACCATCTGAAATCCCTTGGTTTTCCGTCCCACACAGATCGAGAGAAAGGCCAGGAAATGAGATCAGTTTGACTCATCCTAATTGGACATCAGGCCTCCTCCTCGGCCCCCGCGGATCCCCGCAGACCTTGACCATAGCCGGCATCTTGGCCCGCGCACATGTCAACACTGACCTCGGAACAGCCATCCCACTCTCTCTCTCTCTCTCTCTCTCTTTTTCTCTCTCTCTCTCTCTCTGTCTCTCTCTCTGTCTCTCTCTCTGTCTCTGTCTCTGTCTCTCCCGCTCCCGATTGCTTTCATCCCTGAGCTTTGGCTGCCCAGGCCCATGAGAAAGTGTTGGGTATGAGTGAGACAGAGACTTGGACGGACATTATGGGAACTGACACCATATCCGCCTATGGGGGAGCCAGTGAGAGAGAGGGAAACAGAGAGGGAGAGAGTGACAGAGTGAAAGAGGGAGGGAGAGAGGGTCAGGGAAAGCACGTCTCCCACAGACAAAAATGCACTCTGTGAACTGCCTGACTTACAGTAACAGAGATTTCACAAGAGGCCTTAAGAATTCACTGTGCGATGAATTCCAAATCGGCCGCACTACGTAAGGCTGCCTGCCTTCTGCCACATTTTGTGCCGAGTAGACGGTCAGATCGGCTTATTGATCAAACAACTGTCATTTCATTCAGTTAATGGGATCGGTTTAGAGCTGCAGCATAGATGCATTCCAGGGAAACAATGAATCATACTTTTTTTTAAAAGAGGGAAGAATTTATGTCAGGCCTTTGATGCCAGTCTTACTTAGCCAGGATGAAGTTATGCTCAGAACGGCCTTGTGTTTGTATTGGCTTCTAAAACCAGTCCTTTGTTTTTCCAGGTCTTTAAGGGTGAATTTCAGCTACCTGATTTTCTAAAAGAACAGTCACAGGTATGGTAGCTATTCTGCCTGTTGTTCTTTACATTTTTTCCCCCAAAACAAATCTCAATTTATTTAGTTTTTTTTTTTTTGTCTGTTCACTCTCATTATGATCACTTGTAGGTCTGTTCTCCCTCCTCTCTTTGGTTTCCTTTGTGAGTCGATAGTAATACTGCTGATTAATGTCTTTTTGTCTTGTAATCTTCTCCAATTCTCTGATCTCATCTGTTGCCTTATGTCCATGTTTTGGAATGCATCCGCTCACATTAGCGGTTTAGCTCTCTGGAGTCTGTTTCTGACATTTTTCACCCCACCATGAGTCGATCTCTCACACCTCTCCCTCTGTCTGACAGCGCTATGCTGCCCTCTGCAGGCTGTTTTAGGTAGTGCACCTCTAACTCTAGAAGAGAACTTGAACTCTAGGCTCTTTGCTCCAAAACTTTATAGATGCATTTAAGAGGGCAACACCCAGAGTGACTCACCCGTGGCATCTCTGAGGTTTAGATGACGCTGCTGTGTTGAGGAACCAGTGCAGTGTGCTTGTGGATTTCAACAGATCTGCACACATGGTTCCTCAAAGTGGGAGCGTCTGTGTGTTGAGGAACCAGTGCATTTGTGAATTTTGACTGAGATCTGCACACATGGTTCCTCAAAGTGGGAGCGTCTGTGTGTTGAGGAACCAGTGCATTTGTGGATTTTGACTGAGATCTGCACACATGGTTCCTCAAAGTGGGAGCGTCTGCGTTGCTTGAGACCTTGCAGTGACCTGTCTGATTGACACTTTTGGAGATGTTCCTGCTAGACAGATGATTCACTGGTCCCTTACTTGCATAAAGTTTTGAGATTGAAGAAAATCTCTGTGTTGCTGTTCCACTAATAGTGCTTCTCTCAGTAAAACTAATGTAGCAAGGCATTCTAATAATCATTCTCATTGTCTCTGAAATGTCCTTTTGATCCATCGTTAATTGATTCAGTCGATCTGAACGCCTCTCTCTCCGTATTCCAAAACACTGACAGGATTTCTTCTCTCTTTCTGTCTCCAGCTCCAGAAATCTCCAGAGAAGCCCAATCCCAGTTAGGAAAGGATGGAGACAAGGAGTATCTAACACACCCACTGAGGTGAGGGTGGAGTAGACTCAACTATAACCTGAATAGACATTGTATGCAGTGTACAATTAACAATACAAAGTGTAGACTTTTAGTAGACTTTTAATCAAAATTAAGATATCATAGTGTTAATCTGTAACTGGGTTAGCTGAGAGGCCGGAGTGCTTCAGGGTGTCTGGACTCTGCTTACATGTTGAGATTATAACTTCACATGATCTGTGTCCTCCATTAGCTGGGCTTAACAGAATGGTGGCGTGCTTCTCTGTCTGTCCGCAGGGCACAGCTGGGCCTACAGCAGCCAGACGGATGTGGGCATCTGTCACTTTCACCATGCTGGGACTATTATGAATGGCTATACACACACACACACACACACACGCATACACACAAACACATAATCATGCAGTGCATTTTAGAGCATCTTAGGTCAAAGTATATTCATGAACAGACACTCGTGTAGACACAAACACACACACACCCACACAGATGGCCATGGACCAGCCTGCACCACTTTATGGAGAACTTGTTTGGCCTTTGATGTTGTACTGTAACATATGTGGCCTAAGAATGTCATTGCTGTTTATTTTTCTCATTACACAGTACTCATTGGAATTTTTCTCCTTCGCTACATAAATCTGTGATTCTGTTATAAGAAGAAACAGGGAACTTCAATTGCAAAAGGAAGTATTTATGAAAGAGTTCAAAAGTTAGCTTTTAAAAGATGCAATATCTATTTTAATGTTTGATTTTTTTCCCTCCCATGCCTTTGTATTGTGCAATTCCTTGGGTACTTGCGTACAAGCATCACCAATTCGAGGTATTGATCATGTGAAGCCGAACAGCATTTTGTAAACCTGTACTTACCATGGAGTGGTCTTTTTGTGTATGGGGAGCCGTAATAAATGAATTGTCAGTGTTGAAGGCAGATTGCCCTCCTCATCTACTCCATACATCAAGCTACGCTAATGGCTAAGTGACAAAAATGATTGTGGTAGGTCTCTGCATGGAAAAGAATAATCATTTTGAACTTCAGATACCATGCTAAACATGTAAAGTGGGGGGGAAAAAAGATTTAAAAAAAAAAGTCCATGCCATGCTCCGTATTATAAGTGACTTTACCCCCCAAAATCGGACACCTCTGGGTTGAGATGTTAAGCTGATTGTGGATGATCTCGGATGTCTCATTTGTGGAGAGGATGAATGAGAGGTGAGCGCTACTGGGGTCCAAGATGCCTTTTAGCCACTGAACCAAGACTGGAGTCAAGAGACAAATCTGTCTGTCTGAGACGGAGCTTGTCTGGAGTTTGAAATGAAAAGGACCTGTCTACACTCTTCTACTTTTGTCACCATGTGTCATGTAAATGGGACATAACTTTCGTTCAGAGAAGGAGGAAGCCTCCAGCAGGAAGGAAAGATCTTCAAGAGACTGAACTGTTTTAACCACAACAGTGGTGTTAAGAATGTAAAGATTTTTTTTTTGTTAAGGAGCAACCTTTTTAATACATTACATTCAAGATAAATGATACATCCTTTACAATACATACTTCATCATTCAAATGTTGGTGTCCAAAATAAAACGGTTTCAAATGCAGAGAATCCAGTGCACAACATTAATTAAGGAACACATAACAGTCAACATGTAACAAAGCTTTCCCCACATTCAAATTGTACAAGTCTCCAGTTTTACAGGGTTCTTAGAAGCACATTTTGTCCAAAACCAACGTAAAAAATAGAATTTAAAATACATTTTTGTCATCATTGTCCTCTTAGAAATCCAGGGCTTTCCTCAAGTATTTACAGTGTTGTGGTAAACGTGGAGCGTAACTAAAGGGTGTAAATCAATGTGTTTCACAGTAGAAATTAAGAGCATGAGGGTCAACAACAGTCTTCAAGGTATGGGTGAGATTGCTCGTCTGCGCTAAAGAAAGGGTGATGTCGGTTCAGACTTTGGTACTTGAGCTTTTGTCAGTAAAATCTCTTTGTGGGTACTGGTGTCCCTCTGGAACTGAACTTGGAGCTTAAAGAACCGAGAAATGGTACTGGGGAAATGGGGCAAGGGGACGGGTGCTTTAGTACACACGTGAGAACCATCAACCGCCAATCATACAGAATTGGACCCTTTACACAACTTGAAGTCCTGAAGGATCACCTGGGTGACAATGCCATGCTGCAGGATTCTGGGAAGACTATTCGGCAAGTTAGATCACAGATGTAGGTCTTTCCAGATGTGACAAGCCAATATAGTGGATATGTTTGTTTCCCTACTTTCTCAGAAATAAATAAAGAACTGTGACTGACGTGATTATATGTACACCACCAGTCTTAAATTCAAAAACACCTCCCTTCTTCCAGTTTTTATTGAGATTACAGAGTTCAGTGCCTCAATGTAGCCTACTTACGGGGCAGCTATGGCCTATTGGTTAGCGCTTTGGACCTGTAACCGGAGGGTTGCCGGTTCAAACCCCGACCAGTAGGCACGGCTGAAGTGCCCTTAAGCAAGGCACCAAACCTCACTGCTCCCCGAGCGCCGGCTGTTGATGCAGGCAGCTCACTGCGCCGGGATTAGTGTGTGCTTCACCTCACTGTGTGTGTTTCACTAATTCACAGATTGGGATAAATGCAGAGACCAAATTTCCCTCACGGGATCAAAAGAGTATATATATACTTATACTCTGAAATTAAAGTACGGAACAAAACATATTTAGAGATAAAAAGGTAAGCATATTGTTTTGTTAACACAATTTAATCTCAATTTTGATGCATCATGGTAGCCATACTTTGCAGATACAACAGCTGAACACATTTGTGGCTTTGTTTCTATAATGGAAATTAAAAATCGGTCAGGAAGCAGCACTGTTGCGACACTCACAAATGTGTTGCTGTCACCTATCCAAAACCAGATCACTCCATCTAGTTCTTTTCTAAGGTAGTTCTGGCATGGCCTGGAGGTGTTCTGGGTCATTATCTTACTGTA
>NC_055971.1:9820203-9832703 GCF_018492685.1 Alosa sapidissima | reverse complement strand
AAGTCGAGCAGGAACCAGCGGTAGCAGAAGTAGAAGTGGGTGTAGTCTCCATTCTGGTGCATGAGCTCAAACAGCTCAGAGTCCAGGATCTAAGATAAAGAGGCAGAGCACAAGGTTCATCACTGGTCTCTACAGAGGCTATGCAACACACACACACATACACACACACACACACACACACACACGTGTACACACACACACACACACACACACACACACACACAGACACACACACACACATACACACAAATACACACTCACCTGGATCAAGGACCTCATGTTGGCGAAGTGTGTGTCCATCGCTCTGCCACCATTAGGGAAGTTCTGACTCATCCTCTTCATTAACTGGGTGAAGCAGCTGTAAGCCAGGCACTCTATCACAGAGGAGGAGAGGGGAGGAAGAACAAGAGAGATGGGGAGAGAGTGAGAGAGAGAGAGAGAAAAGAAGTCAGAAAAAAAGTCAGGATCTAAAGGATCTGTGGTCTTAAGAAGAGTCATAAGGTGTTGATGATTCATCCTGCAGCACTGAAAGCTGAAACACATCAACGTCACACAAGGACTCAACACAGTATCAACTGGACTTCCATTATTTGATATTTTTAGATATTCACTGTGATGATGTATTTATACAGTCGTGGCTAAAACCACAAAAAAAGAAAAACCCTCAATTTTACTATGAAATAATTTAATAGACAAAAGTAATCTGCACTCATGGTTTATTCCATTTTCCTGCAAATCCAACTTCATTGGATGATTTCATTCAACAGAATATTTTGAATAAAACAAATTAAAATGGCATGGACAAATAAGATACCCTTTACATCATCAATCCAAAGGACATTATTGCAAATTATTTATTTTTCAAACGTTCTTTGCTTTACTCTATTACATATCAAATCATGCAGCTATATATGAGAAATGGATCTTTTAAGAAAGAAGCGTTCTTTCAATAGGGAAGAGACACCAACACTTTACTGTAGCTACAACTGTATATTCATCATAAAAAAAGGCTGTAATGTCATTCAAACATGCAAGTTTGTGAAGTGCTATCTTTATGAATTTACTCATTGATAAATATAAAAGGTTCCTGTCATCACAATACCCACAGGCACCTAGGATGAACTGCAAATGCTTGAGTACAAATTTAATTTGCAGCATGGCACTTTTGAGAACCAGCTAATTTATTTTAGATAGCACAATATAGATAGATAGATCTCTTACTGTTTGTAACATACTTTGCTTTTTTTACAGTACAAAGATGATTCATTTATACCCCACTAACAGAAGAGGCTCAGTAGACAGAAGAAGATTGTATACTTACCATCATCTAAGATAACCATTAAAGGAGCCAGCAGGTCACACATGCCTTGGACATAGCCCATCTCCAAATGCTCCCATACATAACTGCCAATCAGAAAACAACATACATAAGGACAATCATTTAACATGCTATAGACAAGAGAATTAATCGACAGAAAACAAGTTGGAAAGACGAGGGGTTGTAGGGCACTGAACAGATCCGGACCTGCACATGATGTTGCGTAGCTTCTCCAGGTTGCTGGTCGTGAAGTAGTGGTAGTTGCGGTCACAGCGCTGTACGTCTTTGTCAATTCTGTGAAGGTTCAGTGCCACTGTGTCCAGCAGTTCAATCTGCATAGGAGGCATAAAATTGTCAACGTGACATGTATATACAATATACGTATACTGTATGCATATGCACACTCACACATACGGTACTCTCACAGTACAGTGTACAAAGTACAGTGTATATAGGTTGAGTAAAGTTTACGCTACAAGTAAACACCTTTCTGCACTGAACTGAAAAGTGATTTAAATTCCACCTTGTCCTACCAAACTGTCTCATCCTCTAGTAAAAAGTTGTAAAAAAAACTGATGCTGGATGTTGTCACTTCCGTTGTTATTGTACCGGCCCATCCTCCTCATACCGTGTAAGAGGAGAAAGATGGTGGAATGGAGGCAGTGGTCTCTGGTTTGTCCATGGGAGTGCTGAGCCGCTCCTCCGTCAGCGAGTCCTGGCGGCTGGGCAGCTCTTGGGACGCCTGCGACTGGGACTCCTCGCTGGGCTCGTCCTCCATGCTCTGGCCATCCTCGATGCTGGACAGGATCTGTGAGTGGCCTGAGGCTACAGAGTAGTTCCTGGAAGAAGGCAGGCCTGAGTCCGGGGAGTCGAACTCCACCAAGGGCCTCTCGTCAAGGGCCAGGGCCGCAGGGGTGACCACCGTGGTCAGGGTCGGGGTGCTGTCGCTCCCCCCGGGAGTGTCCTGGCTACTCGGGTCGGGGTCGTCCACAGACATGAACACCTGGGGCACCACCGAAAAAAAATGGAGAGAGAGAGGTATACAGCAAGACTGAGAAAGGGAAGAAGTGAAGAAAGAAAAGAGTTATTCCACCATGGGCGTAGGTTTGCATGGGGACCATGGTGACTTATCCCCACCAATATTTTGGGATGACAAAATTGTTCCTACGAATATTTTAGCGAACTCATTCGTATTATGTTTGTTGTGAAGATGTAGCCTATTCGTTTTTATATTCTTATAGGGGGGAATTCTCCCATTTGCGCGCATAAATCGTGCGTAAGTTTTTTTTTTTTACGAGCTTCAGGCTACGTTTATACGGTGACGATGAAAAGAGAAGACGCAGAAGTGGCGTCTCGTCTTCATTTTTTTATTTGCGTTTAGACGAGCATTCTCAGGGGGAAATCTTTGTTTATATGAAGACGGAAGAGTATGTGATATTCGATTGGATATGCATTCCAGACCGCTGGGTGGTGGTGTGATAGAACCCCGGTACGTCACGCGCAGACATTCTAATTTGACAGTTTAGCCAGAGAGGTAATCAAGGATCTTTAGTTTTTGCCCGTTTAGACGGAGACACAACCCGGGTCGTCTTCAAAACTCTACACTCTGGAACAGTCTTCAGATTTTTGCGTCTTCAAGCCCCGATGGCGGGGTCGCCGTGTAAACGAAAGGCACTTATGATAAAATATTTTGTCGTCTTCCTTAGCAATCGTTCTCGTATAAACGGCTCCTCAGTTACGCACTTCTGTGTTACGCGCATTCTCCTATTCCCGCTTCTGTCACACCCACAGCGCACAACTTCTAAATCAAGGCGGACTTATGAAAGAGGCGTGATTTATTTAAAATAGAACCGGACCGATCCTCCACCTAGTTAATTTAGGTTGATATGAAAACGTGGAACGTGGACTTTCTCATTGACCTTCTGAATGCCATTTAAATCCAGAAAGAACTCAAACCAGTGTTTGATTTTGAAAACGTTTGGTGAACTGCAAAGGCCTACAGTAAAATGGTGTGTCATCTCACAGCCTAAAAAAGAACTATCTCTGAAACGAAATTATACTTTTGCTTTGAGATTTGTTTATAAAGAGTCAAGATGTGCTTGAGGTGTGTAAATTCATAATTTAAAAACTCACTGTTGAGAAAGAAAGTTTCAATGGCAACTGCATCTCATAATATCAATTTATCTATACTAACCAAGCTGTAGACTGACACCTGCAGTTTTGAATACAGTAGAGAGACTGGCATAACAATGGCCTACCAGCCTCCATTACAAATGAATGAAGAGACAGGAGAATATAAACTGTTACTCAAAAACAGTGCAGACATCTGTGCAAATGTATGGATGACTTTGGTCAAGTTGGAAAGAAATGGACAGATTCAAAACGAAGTATGCTATGGGATTATGACTTCATGTCAAGGTAAAACTGAAAATGCAGTCGGTAAGCTCCAATAACCAAAGTGAGTGATTATAACTGGGTTTTCACTATTTAACAATGTGGCCTCAAGGATAAGGTAATGTCGGGAAATATCCCACCGTGTGACACTGTAATGGGGCTGTATCAGCATATTAAGCACAAAATTTGATACTGTAATGTTAATTTGTAACGTTCTGTGTAACCTACATGTATTTAGAACTAGGCCTACTGCCGACATTGAGCAATATGCTGTTTCACCTTGTAGTGGCACTCGACCTTAATACAGCGTCAATTTGAGCTTCAATTTGGTAGTATTTCTCAATAAATGTATATTTTAAATCAAAATTACTTTGTCATTGTTATCATTGAAATGTTCTAAAACAGTGTTTTTTTTTGGGGTGGGTGGGGTTGGGTGTCCCTACCATAGCTGAGACCAAACCTACGCCCTTATATTCCACAAGAGTGAGAAAAGGAAGGAGTAAGCCAAAAGAAAATATATTTAATTAGGGTTATATATATGGAATATCTGAATGGTTGTATCAATGCCAGAAAAAATACATGAACATGGGTGCTAAAATAGTTTGAACATGGGTGCTAAATAGCCTGGGAACCAGACAAATCTGAGAGCTCATTGCATTGATCTGGTGTTAGCCAGGCTAATTCAAATGCATAGATGAGGAAAACAATTGGTGTGATCCACACAGAGGGCCCATGCCTATCTACTCTGGTGGTGTTGTCTGCTCTGGAGCCTACCTCGTTACTGAGAGTAGAGTCTCGGTGCACCAGGCGCAGGACGTGACTGTCGATGCTGCTCCCCGAGGAGAGCTTGGCAAAGATGGCCGACTGCATCTCCTTCTCCCGCTGCTTGACGATCACCTCACAGGCCTTCCACTCACGCATCACCTGCTGATACCTGGCTGTGATCTTCTCGTCGATCTGCAGAGGGAGACAGAGAGCCAGCTCACACACAGATTCCTCATGACACCAGGAAAGAAAATAACTTTGAGGGCAAAAGGTACACCTGCTTGTTTTACAATAAGTATTCCTTGCATTGGAGCAATGGAAATATTTATGTTCTACTGAATTTTCTTTACTTTCCAATAGATCAAGTGACACTTCTGCCATGACTTCATGAGTGTTTGTTTTGTATGTAGTTATGACATGACACGATTAAGGCTGTGATTCTTCTTACCTGTGCCATGTCCTTCTTCCCCATCCCAAACTTATAGTGACCGAGCAGGAATGGCCACACCTCCTTCCTGATCTCATGCTCCACCCCTCCATAGTAAACCAATCGCAAGAGCTCAAGCTCTTTGTAGTTCTGCACAGAAAGAATTCACTATCATTTTTTACCCGTAGACAGATTTTGTTTGCATTGGATGAGTCGTCCCCATCAGTTTTGACATACATTTTACAAGCAACACAGACACTTGACACGCTTCATACACATCATTCATCTTGACATACATTTTACAAACAACTCAGACAGTTGACACACATACTACAAATCGACACACATACTACAAAGAGGGAGAGAGCGAGAGAGAGAGAAATAAATAAATAGAAATACAGAGAGGATAACAGAAATGTATAAACTGAGTGAAGTATGTAAATAGAAACATACAGAGAGGTGACGTATGGGGGAAAGTGTTGAAGAGAGAGAGAGAGTGAATGAGTGTTGCAGAGAGAGAGGGAGAGAGAGAGGGAGCGAGCGAGTGGGTGGGGGGAAGAGTGGTCTGTGTTTTCATGTAAACGGCTCTAATCCCTCTGGCCCTGTGCCCAGCGCTCTGACCTTGCAGTCCTTCTGGTACTTGCTCCAGACATCTTTACTGAGGCCACCCGATGCCTCGCAGGGTTTATCCGGGGGCACAATGTTGTGGTTGACCAGCGCTGACAGGTGTGTCCGCACTGTGGAGAGGTGTCGACAGTAGGCCAGCCCTGAGGGGGAGAGAGAGAGAGAGAGAGAGGGGTGAGAAAAAGAGAAAGAGAGAGAGAGAAAGAGAAAAGAGTGAGAAAAAGAGAGAGATGGGGGGAGGGGGAGGGAGAGAGGGAAGGAGAAGAGAATGTAGGCCAGTAGTGAGGTTAGACAGGAGGAGAGATCAGCCAGCTGGCACATTTGCTCAGAGGAGCGTGCCATGTGGCAAACCGCCTTGGACACATCACACTTCAAGCGCAGCCATACTCATCACAACACATCCAAAGTGTCAGATGAGTCAGAAAAAAGATGGCCTGTGTCGTCAGCACTACTCTTAAAATAGGCTACAATTTCTCATCACGTCACTGAAGTTCTGGGATGAGGACACTTTACCCTATTTCATTCATAAAAGTATGTTGCATGCACATGGAACACTTCTTGTAAACACGCACTTGAACGTTAAACTTCATGTACGCAATGCACTTACATCCGTAGAAGGCTCGTGACATGATCTGCCTCTTCATGTTCTGGCAGAGCATCTTCAATGGGATTCTACAGCCAGAGAAAACAGTACTGTTACAAAGACAATCAGTTCAACCTGCTTTCCCCCAAATCCTCTCTCTCCTACAAAAGAAGTGTTGTGGTGCTGTGCTGTGCTGTGCTGTGCTGTGCTGTGCTGTGCTGTGCTGTGCTGTGCTGTGCTGTGCTGTGCTGTGCTGTGCTGTGCTGTGCTGTGTTGTGTTGTGTTGTGTTGTGTTGTGTTGTGCTGTGTTGTGTTGTGTTGTGTTGTGTTGTGCTGTGCTGTGTTGTGTTGTGTTGTGCTGTGTTGTGGTGTGTTGTGATGGGGTGTGATGTGGTGTGGGGTGATGTGGTGTGGTGTGGTGTGGTGTGGGGTGATGTGGTGTGTTGTTGTGTGGTGTGGTGGGGTGTGGTGTGATGTGATGTGTTGTGTTGTGTTGTGCTGTGCTGTGCTGTGCTGTGTTGTGGTGTGGTGTGATGTGGTGTGATGTGGTGTGATGATGTGATGTGATGTGGTGTGGTGTGATGTGGTGTGGTGGGGTGTGTCTCTCACCTATCGTGCATGCAGGTGCAGCCAGGTGGAAGCTCGAAAGACGCATTGCTGCCCCCGGTGGAGCAGGAGAGGCATGACGACAGGTGACTGGCACTCTCCCCCTGCTGCCATGACAGGGGACTGCCCCCCAGACCTGGGATCTCCGCCATGTCCCCATGGTCTGTGTGAGAACAAGGGTGTGTGTGTAAAAGAAAAAAGAGAATGAAGAGAAGGAAAGTGAGGGAACAGGGGAAAATAGTCAGATTTTCCTCACATCCTCAATTAATTTCCACAATACTTCAAATTCCCTAGACACATCTCAAACCATTATGATATCCCACAGGACTCAATCACCTTAAAATGTGCTAATTTGAGCTATAACTAAATCTTTACCCTGTATCCTGTACTATTCTCTCTTTAGTAATGTAATCTATTACATTTGTTGGAATGGTACATAAACATAAAAAGGATTTAAATAAGCATTTTCATTTATTTCACCTATTTTTTGCACTAAAGGTGTCAGCTCAACCATGCCATGAATTAAGGTAGAGTCATTTGTTTGACTTGTAGTGAGATATGTAGGTCTTGAAAGTTATACATTATTATACACAGTAAATCTTTGTCTTTTGGTCCTTGGTAGGGTAATTAAAATATTGTTTTAAAAAAATATCCTAACATACGTACACATACTTTCTCTCTCTCTCTGTCTCTCTGTCTTTCTTTCTTTCTCTCTCTCACGCACAAACACACACACACACACACACACACACACACACACACACACACACACACACACAACATCACACAAACCAAACTGGGAGTTTAATCATCTGAAGCGCATGCTGTCATGGTAAAACAAACAAACAAAAACCATGACAACCATACTCAAAACCAACAGAACAGCCCAAATGTGTGAGCAGCATGTGAAGCAGAGAGACAGGCATCATGCCGTTAGCCCCCAGGCTACAGACAGAGAATCCAACCACACACAGACACACACACACACACACCCACGCACACGTGTGCACACACACACACACATCCACACACAAACACAGACATTGTAACACACACAGACACACATGCACACACACACGCACACAAGTGCGCAGACACACACACACACACACACACACACACACATCTCGAAGCTTAGGAAAGCACAGGAGGGAACAACACGGGGACAGCTCAGGCCATGCTGGATGCAACAGACTGCAACATGACAGAAATGAACAAAACAAAACAAAAAAAAGAAGTTAAACAAAAGAAAAAAAGAATCAACCAAACGAAAAGAGGAAAAAAAAGGTACACCAAAATCTGCTGGTATATTGTTTTGTGCTGTGTATTGTTTTGACTCTGAAAAGAATCCATAAAACATTGACATTGAATAAATGCTCTTCACCTTAATTCTTCAGGCTGGAGCTGAAGACCTGTTATAAATAATCATTTCTCTTTAAGTCAAATAAAAAAAAATGAAAACAAAAAAGCAGAAAGAGGTCACTTTTTTCTGAATTTGTGTCCCTTTTTGGTTATTTCTTTTTTCTCTTTTTTTTCTTTTCTTTTGACTATGTGACTGAGAGGTTAGACTATGGTCAAATGTGCGACGCGTTCACAGAACGATCCATGTCTCTACTGCGCAAGAACCCCACAGGACCTCACTGTCATAATGAAAGGTGGCTGAAGTTAGTGAAGAATTACAGTGAACAGCATTGCAGAGTAAATAAACCTGGCTCAACACAGAGGAGGAGAAACCCAAAATGAAAATAAAAAATAAAAACGAAAACAAAATTAAAAAAAAGGAACAGGGAAGCAAGTCAGAGAGAGGAGAACAAATTCCCGACAAATAAGCAAATGCACATTCTGCGAGGAAGTCTTCAAAGCAAACAAACAAAAAAACGAACAAAAAGGAAAGATACAAGGTGCAAAAAATCTCACATGCAATACTGTCAAGCATGTTGCAGTGAAAACCAAAACAAGGGAAGGAAACCCAAACTAAAAGTCGAAAGGTGGGGGGAAAAAAAGAGTTCGAACCGAAGAGTGCAAAAGAAAAACAGCAAATCATCAGAGCATTCCTTTTGATCACGGGCACCCACGCCCAACAGTGCAGAGGGAGGCTGGCCAGGTCGGTCACCCACCCCCAACAGTGCAGAGGGAGGCTGGCCAGGTCGGTCACCCACCCCCAACAGTGCAGAGGGAGGCTGGCCAGGTCGGTCACCCACCCCCAACAGTGCAGAGGGAGGCTGGCCAGGTCGGTCACCCACCCTGTGAATGAGCTGCTGTTAGCCCTTCTCTGCCCGCCAGGTCGCGTTCTACCACACAAGACTCCTCCAGCTCGCCCACCCCTACAAGGCTGTGAACCATTCCACGACTCACCCCAAAAACTGAAATTTCACACAAGAAGCTCAACATATCTACAAACACTACTTTAGACCTTTCAGATAATACGTAGGCTATTTCAAAAATGTTTCTCCTCTTCTTTTGTGTGTGTGTGAATGCATGTGTGTGTGCAGTAGTGAGTGCTTTCATTTTTTTATGTGCTATTCATATGCCGAGCAGCAGAGGGCAGCAGTGCACAGGCCTGTTCGTTGGAGTTAAGCAACATCGTGGAGGCAGCAGTAGCAGCAGAGAGAGGCCGTGTGAGGACAGATGTGGACAGATGTGAAGGGGGGGAGAGGGGAAGTAGTGTGTGTGTGTGTGTGTGTGTGTGTGTGTGTGTGTGTGTGTGTGTATGGGGCGGGGGCTTTGATTGTCTGCGTGGCAGTGAGGAGAAGATGTGGCAAGGGGATGTAGGAGGGGAAAAGGGGGGGGGGTGTTTGAGTGGCCAGCTTATTACTGCTGTCACCAGGAGACGTTGGAGTGGAGAGAGAGGGAGAGAGAGAGAGTGAGAGAGAGTGAGAGAGAGAGAGAGAGATAGAGAGGGACTCTGACGACAGACAGGAACTGAGTCATACGGAGGGGGTCAGCTCCGGCATCAAAGTGGGTCAGCAGCTATAAAGGGCTAAGCTTGGCTGGAGGACTCGTCCTCCGGGACCGTGAGCGAGATCTGACAAGTGCAGGCAAGCATCTGCGCGCACCCTCATCACCGTCCCTCTCTCTCTCTGTGACAGACCAGTGAACGTGACTCTGAACTGTGTGTGTGTGTGTGTGTGTGTGTGTGTGTGTGTGTGTGTGTCTGTGCACAAGCGAGCAAGTTGTAAATCAAGTTAGAGCGCACCGCCATGCTGACACACTGAACAGATCTCAAGTCTGACTTCCGCCACACACAGACGAGTGGCACGAGGGAAGGCCCGGAGCAGCCTTCTGGCTGCTGTGACAGCACGCCATGTAATTGAGCTCAGGCAAAGACTCTTCTCTCTCTCTCTCTCTCTCTCTCTCTCTTTCTATCACTCTCTCACTCTCTCTCTCTTTCTATCACACTCTCTCTCTCTCTCTCTCTCTCTCTCCCTCTCTTTTTTCCTTTATGTCTCAGCTCTTGAAAGTCTTACAGCAACTCACACACAGGGACATGTCACTTGACCTAGCTTTTGTTCTTGGCACAGCCCGTTGCCATGGAAACGCACAGCCAATGTGGCGCTCCTGGCCAATGGCAAAGCGGCCACGGATCTGGAAAGTGGCTCGAAAGGCGATGCCTTTTTTCCCCCCTTCTTTAAAGTGGTCCGCTCTAATGAGTCCTACGGTCACGGCCACAGCCTTGTACTTGATTCACTCTTAAAAAGCCCATTCCCCCAAATCTGATAATCCTGTCACCTTCTCCCCACCATACCAATGGGGCCTGCACTGTTGAGCTGGGGAGTGTGGAGGGGGGGGGGGGGGGCTGGGGTGGTGGGAAAAAAGGGAAAGAAATAAAGGGTGAGGAAAGGAGAGATTAGGGATGACAGAAGGGAAGGAGAGAGGAAAGAGAGGAGAGGAGGAGAGGAGGTGGGCGGAAGGCAAGTGGGTGTGCTTGTCATAAAAA
This sequence comes from Alosa sapidissima, assembly GCF_018492685.1. Lineage (NCBI taxonomy): Eukaryota > Metazoa > Chordata > Actinopteri > Clupeiformes > Clupeidae > Alosa > Alosa sapidissima. The sequence continues at coordinate 9,822,049 of NC_055971.1, read as the reverse complement.
CCTTTCATGACATTAGGGTCTGTGAGGTTCCGCGAGCAGATCATTGAGATCATTGCGTGAAGTCTATCCTCCTCCTCCTCATCGTCGTCCAGCGAGGGCGCGCGACTGCCCGTGGTGTGGTGGTAGTTAATAGTGACTGCTCGGGCAATAAGAGAACACAGTTCATCACCCTCCACTGAGAAGACCACTACTGATACACCAACACACACACACACACAATCACACACACACACATACACACACACACATACAAACACAAGACACACAAACACGTGTGCACACTCACAAAGAGGCATTCACAGGAAAGGGACCTAAAGGCAGGATTTGACCTACTGTATAGCTATCTATATATGTTAAGTCTTAAGTATTAAAAATGTATTTGCATACGTTAGAAGTGTACACAGACTAGTCAATTAGCCAATGCAAGTCAATATGGGATCAGGGACAATGTGGAATCAGCTGTACAGTGCTGATTCTGCTCTCACACCTCCATCCACAGGCACAAAGATCAGTTAAAGATGCCGTCAGCAATTGTGGATGACTTCACGTCTGTTGATACTTGAACAAAAAAACAACAACAAAACACCAAGCTGGTGAACTCACAGCGAACTCAACAAATCCTCTCCCCCCCTCCCCCTCCCTTTCAGTGACTGGCTCAAACAGTTTTGTTATGTTTGGGGGACATGCTTGCTTGATTCTGTTTGTTTCCAGTTCACGGAGACGGAGCTGTGTAGCAGTTGCTATTTTTTTTTTACAGTCTAGTCACGGAATGGAGAGTTGGCAGATCGTGAGGAGATATTCGCTGAATGTGACAAAAAAAGAGGGATAGAAATCGTTTTGAATTGCTGACGGTACCGTTAAAGGTCAGTGGCAGAGGAGGCTGGCGGAGGACACTGGGTGGGCACATTACATCACAGTCTGTGAGTGCCACAACAGTCCTGATGCTGTTAGAAGACTGCATTCTATCCGTTTCTCTATCAGGTGAGCCAGTGGAACACAGACACTATGGAGCGTGTAGGCCACTTTTTAGGAGACTTTTCGCCTACTACTCTATGCCTTCTGAGTATTCAGATACCCTATGATTGTGAGTGACCTACTTCTTTTTGCCTACTAGGTACTACTACTAGGCTAGCGTGGGTATTTGGATGAAGCTTGAGGCTGAGAGACAAGGCGGGCCAGTGAGCATGCAGGGGTCATGGGGAGAAGAGGGTACTCACTGGAGTCGTGGCGATGCCCGGGGTAGACGATGCGGAACACGTAGTCAGCGGCCACCTGCTCGTCCCCCTCGCCATCACTCTCCAGCAGCCGCGCCGTGCTGTTCCTCTTCCGCAACTTAGGGAAGACTTTACCCTGTGTACAGACAAGATACACACACACACACACACACACACACACACACACACACACACACAAATACATATGCAAATACATATGCACGCAAACACACAGACACACACAGACCGTGCTGTTAATTGTATTCACCTAGATGACTTTATGGCATTAGTCTAACTACTACTAATTGACAACAAATAATATGATGTGCTAGTGGAAATGAGTGTTTTGGTCTTCAAAAAGTCCAATTAAAACTTCATAATTAAACTGCAGTGACAGTCTGGTTTTGTTTGTTTTCCGTTGGACTGCCAGAGAGGTGTCTAGACATGGCTCAGTAAGGGCTGGTCAGAATTAACATCAAACCAGTTATTTCCAGCACTCTCAAGTTGCCTTACTATGCCTTACTATATAGGTATGAGGCATTTAGCTTATAAGTAAAGTGTATTAGCTGGGTATTATATTCATGTTTTAACTTTATTTTCTGCAATTAGATGTTTTGAAAGCAAAACATGTT
>NC_055971.1:9750203-9815203 GCF_018492685.1 Alosa sapidissima | reverse complement strand
CTGCTCTGCCTCTGTGCAACCGGTGCAGAGGAGAGAGAAGGGGACAGAGTCCAAAGCCACGCACACAGACGGTGAGCCAGCATGTGTCAGAGCACGGCTAACCTCATCAGTCGGGACACTGATTATCGTTCTGATGACTTGTGTTATCTGACAAAGACACTTTGACTGGGGTGTGAATCACACTGTGTTTCGGAGGCCGACGCTGTTGCCTCACTGCAGTCTACTGTGGGGGAAAAGCCACTGATTTTCAAGTGGGCTGCAATTTGAGGAGTTTAAAAGAGCTGACATTTTCTCGTAAACGGCTGCTCTTTGAGACCAGTGGTTTACACGCTCAGTATAACAAGTCATAACATCCGTCTCGTCTCTTCTTTTCTGTTTTCTTTTTGCCGAGCACAAACATAACCATTTCTAACGATGGTGCACCAGGACTGATGTTTTGATGTGTGTTACAAGGAATTTTGACTCTGAGGAAAATGTAAAACACCTCGAAAAATCAGTCCTTGTGTACCTTTTAAAATAAAGTATCTTTTGAACGTTTGCTTCAGTGAAATCCTTTATCACAAGTCACCAGTCCCTCTCCTGATTGTTCCCAGAAGTCCCCTCTCCTGATTGTTCACTAACAATCATCTCTCACACAGAATGCTATGGAATCACCCGACCACATCAGCCTGGTGCTGTAATTCACCACATGGGAAGCATCACTGTCAGTGTCTCAGACGGCAGGCGGGTCCACAGGGGAGGCATCACTAATCAAACGCCGCACAGCACTGCTCCTCCCGGAGCCCTGCGCGCTGGCCACTGCTGTTAGTGGCAGTCACGACTTGTATGTTTTTTCAAGCACTCTCAAGCCCCACCGAGCCTCTTGCCGACGGGAGATAACATTGCCTGGGACAGAGAGCCCTGACACACACACACACACACTCTCACACACACACACACACACACACACACAGACAGACACACACACACACACACACACAATGGCATCGCGAGATGAAAGAGGCTGCGGTGGATGCCGCACTGAGTGTCGGGTAGGTGCTTGCGGTGAGTGGCCAGCAAAGCGGCACTTCAGAGACTAGTGAGACGGAGGCGCTCCAGCATTTTCCCCCGGCGTTAATGTCAGCAAAAACGCACCCCAACACTTCAGCAGACCTGCAATGAATTATTTATAGTCGGGGGGGGGGGGGGGGGGGGGGCAAGACATGAAAACAAAACCCATTCTGGCCAGTCGGCAGCTGGGAAATGGAGGCAATTATAGTACACACTGGAACATGATTCTTATGATCAATGATGAAATAAAAAGTCTTTTTTATTATCAGGAAGCTTTATACAGTATATTGAGTTTTGGCGACTAACCAACTCCTACAGACTAACCAATACTGGTCCACAGAAAAGAGAAGGGTGTTTGGGTCCTTATTGCTGCTGTTATATGAGACTCCTCTGATGGCCCTATTCCACCAACAGACGTGCAGACACAGCAACGTTCTGGTCCACACACCAGATGTTGAACCGTTCTGATAATCTCGACCAAAACCGGACAAAAAAAGTCAGTGGTTAGAGTGGAGGTGATGGGTGTGGAGAAGACAGCAGACAGGAAGTGGCTGTCAGAGCTGTGCAACAGAACCGGGGGGGGGGGGGCTTTGGGGCGGTGGGGTCGATCGGACGGATGCCTCAGCCAATAAGCAGGGCAGTTCCATCCATCTGGCCCCAGCCTGAGTACTGCATCTGACGAGGCTGGCGATACGCAGGAGCTGCTGGCTGCCCACGGCAACAGGAACCCCATCTCCACAAATCTACATTAGCATTGATCCTGTGTGTCACCAGGGCACGGCCACGGCCAGAGCGATGGGATGTGTGAGTGTGTAAGTGTCTGTCCGAGTGTCTGTGTGTATGTGTGTGTGTGTGTATTTCTGTGCATATGCCTGCAATTGTATGTATGTGTTTGTGTGTGTGTGTGTATGTGTGTCTGTCTGTGTGTAATTGTAGTTAAGGGTTTGCTGTATGTGTGTGTTTAGATGTGTGTGCTTCTGAGTGTCTGTGCCTGTTTGTGTATTAGTGTGTGTGCTTCTGTGTGTGCGCTTGTTTGTGTGTAATTGTGTGTTTATGTGTGTGTACGTCTGTTGCTGTGTGCTGGGGTTGCTGTTATTGCCAATAAACAAATAAATCCCCATCATCAGACAGGAGCAATGCAAATGTTTTATCGAGCTTAATTTCTCTTTAAGTGACATGTCCGACGATGTATTGCCACCGACCCCCAGCACCTCATCTGAACGTCTGATCGATCCCGACTTTCAAATTAGAACCTTGTGAAGGCGAACTCCAGCCAAAGAGCTTTCATAATGCTCTATCACCACCACCAGACACACTCTTCTCTTAAATTTCTCTTCAGTCGCACTGCGGGTCTGCCTGTTAATAATATTAATTAGTGGCGTGTCACAATGACACTGTCTGATAAACAACCAATTAAGTCGGTATCTGCTTGGCAAATTGTCGACACTTTGATCTCCTAATTTGAGGAGGGTGAGAGAAACATGGCTTGTCTTCCTTTATTTGGACGTTTTCGAGCGAAACTTGAGCGTAACGGAGCGAGGCAGCGTGCTGAGAGCCAGGATGTCTTCTGCTTTTGGCTGGGTGTTACGACACAACTACGAGTGTGGCCCGGTGATGAGAAATGACATGTGCTTTGTTGGTCCCCAAGGTAAGAGTGGAGGAGCACACACGTTAACGTTCCCACAACATTCACATAACCCAATTTGAACCAACCCAACTCTATGCACCCTCCTCCCCACACACAAACAATAATCTAAATTCGGGAATTGAGCCCTTCTGAATTGCCAGCGCTCTCTTTCTCTCTCTCACTCTCTCTCTCCAGACATGCAACTGCATTTTTGCCACTGAGAGGCTCCTCAGGTTGAATGAGCACGCGGGAATTGCAAGGGAACAATTGAGCACTGATCTGTCATGAAGGCAATCACGTTGGCGTGTGCGCCCAGAGTAATTGTGTGCAGTTCCTTTTCTTGTAGTCGGCAATATCACGCGCAATAATCTTTCATTTTGGAATCAATTTGAACCCTTCATCGCCGGGACTCGCCTTTTTTCCCCTTCAATAAGCACCCAGGCAGGCAGCTCCTGCGATGGCGACACGATGATGTTACCATGGCAACGGGAGAAACCACGCAAGAGGGGCCCTCGCCAAAGCCAGAGAAGGAGGAAGGGAGGAGGCTGGTGGTGATGGTGGTGGTGTGTGTGTGTGTGTGTGTGTGTGTGTGTGTGTGTGTGTGTGTGTGTGTGTGTGCAGGGATAGTATGCAAACAAACATACAACAAACACATATGATGTTACATATGGACATGTAAGACTTCAAAGACACATTATTGATTCAGAATTTTAACTTATATTGACAGAGGGAAATAAACAGAAAAAGAATGAGAGAGAGAGAGAGAGAGAGAGAGAGAGAGAGAGGTTTTCCCTGGGGTGAACAGTGGTCGTGTAGAAGATTAGAGTGAGAGAAGCACGTGACTCCTTCTCCTCCACCCTCAACCTCGCCCAAGGACACAAAGCACTGCTACTGCTGCTGCTGCTGCTGGTGGTGGTGCCTATTAAAGCCCAGCTCTGCGGCTCCAGACTCATCGTTAGGCCATGTGCTCCGCGCTAATGGAGAATTAACGGCCAAACAAACAACCCACAGGGACTCAGAAGCTCTTTGCCTGAAGCATCCTCTCTGGAAGGGACGCCGTCGTTTTACATTGAAAGCAAAAGAGTCTCCAGTAAACAAAGGGACTGCACTGTCCACAACTGTAAATAAAATCAATCTTACTTTCTGTGTTTGGATATTCAGAGCCAAGGGCCAAGTTTAGGAGAAAATGCAGAGGAATGAGAGAGAGGGGGTGACAGAGGGCAAGAATGATAGAAAGAAAACACCACTGACAGAGAACAAAGAGATAAAGTGAGGGGGAGGAGAGAGAACACTATGCAGTTGGACAGGAAAGATGGAACCAGAGAGAAAGCAATAAAACAGGCAGATAAACACCCAGTTCAGTTCTGGGCAGAGACGCTGGATCTGCGTGCGCTCCGAATGAGCCCTGGGCATGTGCGTCAGTGCCAGTGCCAGCCTCGGGGGCGTGCTGGCACAGCTGTACGTGGCAGGCTGGCGGACTGACCTGGTGATCTCGGCCTGCTGCTGCAGCTGCTCCTGCACCTTGCAGCACACCTCGGCCGTCGTGGCGTTCACCTTGCCGATCTTGGTGAAGAGGGCGGCGATCTTGTCGCTCCGCAGGAAGCCAGCTGCCCGCCGCTTCAGCAAGTGGGTCAGGCATGCTTCAATAGTACCTGAGGGGAGAGAGAGAGAGAAGGGAAGAGATATAAACACAGAAAGAAAGAAAAAACAAAAAGCAGAAAGAAAGAAATAAAGAATGGTAAAAAGAATAATAATAAATAAATAAAATAAATAAAGAACAATTAAAATAAATAAATTACAATAAATAAAGAACAATTAAAAAGAAAAAAATAAATCAAATACATTTCAGCAAATGTTCAAAGCAAACAAAGTTAGGTGTGAGGTAGCCTAAGCACTCTTTGTTATTACCAACTGTTGCATGACTTCATTAATTACTGACATGAGCCCACGCAACAAATCAAGATTCCACCCCCAGTGTGGGCCCCTGGGGATTAGGCTTTTTAATGAACTCCGATGGGGGGCATATCTTATTGTGTGCGTGATTGCATTGGGCTGCGTTAGGAAGGCTGATATTTTGTGGGGGCTCGGATAGGCGCTTTTATAAGGCTGGGAACCCAGACGGACGTGGAGGAGGAGGGGAGAGGCCTCCGAATGCAATTACCATCCGCAACTAGATTTACTCGCTGGTGCCAGTGCACTTTTAAATATTTCAGCAGGGGACAGCAAGACAGCAAGACAAATAACCTGTAAGTCAGGAAAGTTTCTGTTGTGTGTGACTTTTATGTGTGTGTATGTGTGTGTGTGTGTGTGTGTGTGTGTGTGTGTGTGTGTGTGTGTGTGTGTGTGTGTGTGTGTGTGTACCTCTGGGCATGGGCGGACTTTGAGGAGCTGCAGGTTCATTTTTAATAAGCGTTAACTGCAAAAAACAATTTCTGTTCCAGCCAAAGTCTGAAAGCCAACAGAGCTCCTTTACTTTCATGAGCTGTAACGTTACGAGACATCATGCTGACCAGGCTTGAGAAATGCACAGCAGCTATTGGCTAATAACCCTCCTCGGTGATCTAATTTTCGGCGAGACAGGTCGAGGCAGAGCTCTGTCAGGTGAAGATAAAGATGATATTTACATTATTGAACACAGCGCAAAAGGCCCAGAGGTTGAAGATTTACATCAGTCACCACCGCCCAGGCTAAACACTCTTTCAGCACCTCGTCGCAACGATATGACAAATGTGACCAATATCTCACTTACCAGAATCAGTGGCGAGCTCCACATACATAATCAATGGTGGCTTAGACAGCGATCTCAGATTTATGGTGGTAATGGAATTTATACTGCTGTGCTTGCATGGTGCCAGGTGATGCTAAAACACTACACTAATATGCACTACACACCAGGGACACCAATGTGACCCCACTGAAGTTCACTGAATCAGCGTATCTTGATTTTAATAAACAGCTTTTGATATTGAAATGTTATTGCATTATGGTACACAAAGTAATGAAGGGATTTATAAAAATAACTAAATGGATGAGATAAGGTTTGATGCTTTGACATGAGTGTGTTTGTAGAACTGTGTGTACGTGGGTTGGGCTAAAGATTAAGGTCGGTATTGTGTTAAAATAAATGCCTTTACAAGTAAAGATGTTACTAATTGCTTTGGAAAGTGCATAATGTAATAAGGGCACTTGATATGAATTTGAACCCAGCGTGGTTGTGATGGACCATGAGGTGTGTAAGCACGCGGGTCCCCTACACGTCCCTGCAGACTGGTTGTGTGTTAATTGAGCACAGGTGGAGGGGACGGCGGCCTGACAGCGCCTGGAGAGTCAGGTGAGATCTCCCGAACTGATCTGAGCCCACAGCCCCAGGGTGATGCAAGCTCTCTCTCTCTCTCTCTCTCCCTCCCTCTCTCTCCCTCGCTCATTCTCCCTGCCGGTTTGAACACGCGCAGGTGTCGGAGCTCTGGAGCTTTCTGTGTACAGATCTGATGAATCATCTAAGTGCTGGCTAAGTGCTTTCCCTGGAGAAAGCAGCATGTTACCTTTCACAGCAAAAGGGAGCGAGAGACAGAGACGGATAGATAGATAGATGGACGGAGTGAGAAAGGGAGGAGAGGAGAGGGGAGTGCTTGTGTCAAAAGTGAAAGCCCCCATCCAGGCAACAGGCATGGCTATGGACACCCTGGTAGTTTCTTCACCTTCGGATGCCAGAAAAAGAAAAAGGGTGTGAGGAGCACAGTAGACAGAGAGAGAGAGAGAGAGAGAGACAGAGAGAGAGAGAGAAAGAGAGAGAGACAGAGAGAGAAAGAGAGAGAGAGAGACAGAGAGAGAGCTTGCATCACCCTGGGGCTGTGTGGAGCACAGTAGACAGAGAGAAGGGATAGCCGTCCACTGCCAGATGCATCACACACAACAGAGACATTGCAGAACATTCACATCACTGCATTTACATAATCCCTGTGTGCCTAGTGGTTTGCCTGCATGCATCCATACGCCCACACACTCTCTCTCATCTAACCTCCCCCCTTCCACCTCTCTCTCTCTCTCTCTCTCATTCCCTTCTTCTTCCTCCTCATCATCTCTTACCAGTCACCGCGCTTGCGGTAGCCAAACACATGCAGCACGGGCAGCGTCCAAACGGACACACGCTGGGTGGGCCCTCATAGAGGCCTCTGGGGGAATTCCTCTCTAAAAGAAAACAGCATAAGGAGGCTCGCCCACCCCCAGTGCTGTATAGTGCAGTGCGCTGTCACATGGGCATGGCTGAGCATGGAGCAACATGCAGCATCTTCTTCTAATAGAATCTGACTGCAATGCTTTCTCTGTTCGCCACGGCAATTATGAGCCACTCCCCCCACTCTCTGCTGAAAAATTGTTTCATAATGATTTCAAAAGACCTGGCAATGAAAACAATGCACCGGGGTTCAAACACATCATATTTAGACAGAGGGGGTAATTAACGGTGGCCTGGTGTCGTTTGAAAAGCGAGACAGGACCTCTCGCTGACGGACTGACTGGATGCTCTTTCGCCTTGTCTGAACATTCGACGCCGTCGATTCAGGACTGTCCATCGACGTCATGTGGCACAAGTCCATATAACAGGCCTGGGGGATCATCTTGTTTGCGGTACGTACAGTCTCTTTTCTCTGGTGATCGATGGGTGTAATCAGGGCCTCTGATATGGTGCTGAGGGGGACGAGAGATAAGTGGCGAGAGGAGAGGAGGAAAGGGAGGCAGAGAGGAAGAAAGGAGATGAAGAAGAAGAGGATGAGAAGGGAGGGCAGGAGAGGAGGGGATGAGAGGAAAAGAAGGGGGAGGGATAGGAGGAAAGAGAAGAGGAAGAGGGAGAGGTGAGTGTAGGTGGAGGGAGTACAATAGAGGAGAAGGGAGAGGAGGAGAAAAGAGAGCAGAGATGAGAACAGAGGGGGAAGCTGTTGTGTGGGGGAGGGGGTGTCTGGCTGTGTCCCTCCTCTACGCTGGTGGCAGAGTGTGGGGGGGGGGGGGGGCACCTGTGACAGTGTGCAGCCTAGCTGTGAGTCACAATAATTGACAGTAATGAACTGCATTACAGAGGGACCAGCAGCTGTGGAATGGTGTGGGAGGGAGAGGAGAGGGGAGGAGAGGAGAGGAGTGGAGAGGAGAGGAGGGGGGAGAGGAGAGGAGTGGAGAGGAGAGGAGGGGGGGAGAGGAGAGGGGAGGAGAAGAGAAGAGAGGAGAGAGGTGAGGAGAAGAGAGGAGGAGGAGAGGAGAGGAGAGGAGAGAGGTGAGGAGAAGAGAGGAGGGGGGAGAGGAGAGGAGAGGAGTGGAGAGGAGAGGAGTGGGGAGGGGAGGAGAGGAGTGGAGAGGAAAGGAGAGATGAGAGGGGAGAAGAGAGGGGAGAGGAAAGGGGAGGAGAGGATTGGAGAGGAGGAAGAGGAGAGAAGAGGAGGAAGAAAAGGAGAGGATGAGAAGAAAGGGCAGGAGGACCTGGAGTGGATGTGGGGGGGGGGGGGGGGTTGGTGAGACACAAAGAGATGATGGGCAAAGAGTGAGTAGTGAGAGTGGCAAGGAAGAAAGCCACAGAGAGATAATAGAGGAAGGAAAGAGCGAGGGTGGGAGTGAGAGAGAAGTGAAAAAGGGTGGAAGAGAAACAGAGGATGCAGAGCGAGAATCATTAGTGAGGGAAATGTAAACGCCGAGAAGACGATTCCACAGAGTTTGGGCTTAACTGAGCCAGAGACAGGTCTCCCAGAGAGACAGAAAGAGAGGGAGAGTGAGAAAGGGAGAGAGAGAAAAAGAAAGAGAGATAGAGAGGGAGAGAGAGAAAAGGTAATAATGTCCTGAGCAGTTCGAATTGCTTCAAATCTCACCGTGTCCCTTCCATCCCTTTAGGCCGAGTCGAGCACAAAATGGATGAGTTGGCCTTTTGGGCTGACTGCAGTCCAGTCCCACATTTGCCTGAATATATCAGACAGTGGAGACTCACTGAAGCAGAAACGGCTAGGCCACAGTCCAGCGGATCAGCACAGAGATGAGATGACCATTTCATGCTTCTTTCTCTAGTGGGAAAGCGTGACTGTAAATATCTTTCCTCTCAAAATAGATGTGATATGTATGTGTGTGTAAGTGAGAAAGAGAGAGAGCGAATGTGTCGGTATGTGTGTGAAACCTGTCACACTCTCCCTCCCCACTTGTTTCTGATGTTTGTTTTGTATTCATATCATTTTGGCTACAAGTGCAGTCACATTTGACTCTGACGACAGCTCCTCGAGCAGACGATCGAGAGATGAGAGATCTTAAAATAGCGATGTGTGTGATAAGAAAAGCAGTGAGTGAGTGAGCGAGTGAGCGAGCGAGCGTGCCTGTGTGTGTGTGTGTGTGTGTGTGTGTGAGTGAGCGAGCCAGTTCAGCATATGGCGCGACAAACGCACCTGATTTGGGTGCTGCGCCACCTCCGATGTGTCACGGCCGGGCGGCTCGAGTCCGACACTTTTGCCCGGAGAACCGCACACGTGGCCGCACCAGAGAGATGAGATGAGCTGGCCCGTGCTCACGGCACGCTGCAGTGGACACAGCATTATCAGCCCGGCTCATGTTACACTCACGCCTCCTAAAACTTATTATGACCCCCCCCCTTCTCTCTCCTCTCCTCTCCTCTCACTTACCACTCTTTAGACCTGCTCACACTGGAACTCCACAGAGAGAAAGGTGACGCGCAAATGTGACACAAGAATCTAACGTCTGCCGTGCAAAACAATTGTCATTAGGGCTACAGTGGCAAGAGGATCTATTCATTTAATCGGCTATACCTCTTCAGTGCGAGACTGTACTAATGTTCAGAATTATATTCTATCTACAGTTTTAACTAATGAAACATGGGAACGCACACACACGCACCCACGCACGCACACACCACACACAAACACACACACACACACACACACACACACACACACACACACAATACTCCATCAGCAATGTGCTATTAAACAATGCGCTGTTATTTCAAGCGCAATTCAACCTCCATTAAGATTGAAACAGGAATCTTGGGCGAGTCTGGGGAGCCATCAAAAGAGCTGAGGCACTTAAGGTTCTGCGCTCGCTAGGGGTGTAAAGATTAACCGATACGTATCGGTATCCGTTTTTAACATGTAAGATACGGCTACATCAATACGCGAAGCACCGTATCGTAATAAAACTGAAATGATCGATTTACTTGTTACGAATCGGTTCACAACCTTTTCTGCTCGCTTAGACTCTCATTTACGTTGCAAGCAGCGCGTTCATCCCACTTCCGGTTTTGAAACTACACGTGGCACGGATTTGTGGGTAATGCAGTTAGTTTTGGGCTACATTCATTGCCCAAAGTTGTCAAAGGACCTCATTACCCATACATCTACTGCAACTTAAGCATGTGACAACTCGCACTTGCACTGTTTGACAGTTTTTACTCTTTTGTTTTTCAAAATCCAGCACGAAATTAAACACTTACTATAACATTCCTAAACAGCAACGACAGTCTGTTAGAGTAGCCTACTTTACGTTTGATGAAAGGATTTCTTTAATGTTATAGAATAATTTGTCCCTTGCTGCTAAAACGATGCACAAATTATTATTATTATATTTATTCGGGGGTATTTATTTGAGGAGGGTAGGGCATTCACAGTTTTCTGTGAATATCTCGAGAAGGGTTTAGGAGGACCACCTTTTTTTTTGTATGTTGATCTTAAGGGGCCATGTCAAACCATTCCATAACCACTCATTTCATGTATAGCGCCACCTAGTTAAAAACAAACAAGTAAAAATTAGGTGTTGTAATCGCAGGTATCTGTGACCTAACAAGGTCAAAACTGCACAAAATTGGAAGTGTAGGATCATTATGACACCCTCTGAATGCACGCCAAGTTTCGTGGAATTCCGTTCATGGGGGGCCACACAATAAATTAATTTATGTTACTGTACACCAACTGGCCTGTAGGTGGCCGGAGACAGTTTTCTGTGAATGTCTCGAGAACCGTAGGGCCTAGGAGGATCACCTTTTTTTTGGATGTTGGTCTTAAGGGGCCATGTCAACCCATCCCATTTCCACTTATTTCATGTATAGCGCCACCTAGTTAAAAATTAAAAAGCAAAAAATTAGGTGTTTTAATCATAATATCTCTGGCTGACATGTTAAAAACTGCACGAAATTGAAAGTGTAGGATCATTATGACACCCTCCGAATGCATGCCAAGTTTCGTGAACTTTCGTTCATGGGGGGCCATACAATAAAATAATTTATGTGTACATTTAGTGACCGTACACCAACATAGTTTTCTGTGAATATCTTGAGAACCGTAGGGCCTAGGATGACCAATTTTTTGCATATGTTTGCCTCCAGGGGTCATGTTAACCCATTCCATATGCACACATGTGCATAAACAGATACACACGCACACACATACATTCACAGTAATCATACGTATGACACATACTCACACAGTAGACATATGTACGCATGCATGCACATGCACACACACAGGCACATACTCAGGCACACACACAAGCACATGCACACACACACACATACACACATAAACACACACACACACCCACCAACACACATAAACATAAACATGTACACGCACACATGCACACAATTCAAGAATTTCTCAAGAATTATGAACAGGCAAGATGGGGGTGGGGTTGTATAAAATGTATTTTACATGTGAAATCTATGAACTAATCATGTTTTTGTACTTCTGTCTAGCAGATACCAGTGAGAATTGAGTGTGCATAATGCAATTCAGTGAGACAGTTAGAATCATATATGCCTTTCGGCCTGACTTATTTTTGTGGAAAAAATGTGCTGGACTACGCTCTGCGGTACATCTAGTTTTGTTCATATTCACTCAGACTTGTGGTTTCTGCATATTAGGTCTACCGTTGGAACAAAATAGGCCCAGAGAATTCATTGATATGTAGGCCTTTATTCTTGTAGGCTATAGGAAAAGGCCAAGAGTGTCTTAAGCACTGTTTTATTTTATTTCGGTATTGTCTTACCTCAATAATAGGTTACAGCTCCTTGAAAACAATCAGATACACATGTCTAAAAAATGTATTTTTAGGTTGTATTTGGCTGCAGTGTCTGACTGAAATGTAGACTATTCTTTTTTCATTTCAATACAGTATATGATCATCATATTCACACTTTTTTTGCCTAATTGACAACCATTACCATGGTAATTGATAATATAAAATGAATGTGCACCTTGAGCAAATAATAAAAAATCTTTCAGAATGCTTTCCATTCTTGAACTGTATCGAATTGCATCGAATCGTACTGAATCGTTTTTTATAAACATGTATCTTTTCTTGTATCGAATCGTGCCCATGTATCTAGATGCGAATCATATCGTCTTTTACATGAGAGATTCACACCCCTAGCGCTCGCCATCTCACTCGCTCCCCACTCGTTTCCCAGACCCCGTCAGGCCGGAGGATCACGCCAGGTGATTAAATATTGATTCAGTCCAACTGCCCATTTCAAGTGCAAAAGAGAGAGAGAGAGAGAGAGAGAGAGAGAGAGACAGACAAAAAAACCTGGCTGCCAAAAGAGGACAGAACATGTGGTCACTGCCAGACAGGGAAGGTGGAGATGAGCACTTTTTTCCTCACTGTGAACAAGATAATGAAGACATAAGACAAAAGGCTTTAAACATTATCAGCCACATTTTGAAGCTCTTGACAAAAATGAAAGAATGGCCATCCTCTGTTTTATTGTTCTATAGTGATATAATTGTATACAAGACTACACATAACTTGGATATCTTGTTCTCTACGTCCCTCATACTTTGTATGACTGCTTTGGCAACATGAACTCCTTATGCCTTCATGCCATTGAAGTATTTTCAATTAAACTGAAAAGATTAAGAGAGACAGAGAGGGAAAGAAAATAATTCAAGCCAGAGTTGTATCTTATCTCTCTGTTTGGACTCCGGCTGGGTGGACAAAGACAGCTACAATGGAAATCAATGGCTGTGATCCTCGCCCCAGGGGCCTCTGGTGGGAGTCCATGGCCTCCTAGCTCAGTCTCTTAAAGCCCTGCTTCCTGTCATCTTCCAGTCTCCCGCTCGCATAAACACTTGCATTTATTCATTTCATTTGGCGTTTTCGACAGGCACTTTTTGCCAAAGGGATTTCCAAGTGAGGCTGTATACAACTCAACTGCAATGGACGTTGGCAGCATTGACTTCATGCACAAGCACTTACCCCTCTCACAAATCAACATATTCAGCCGGAGACAGACGGACAAATGACCTTAGACAGATTGAATAGGACTGCTGTTTCAATAAGGTACAGCTCAGGGTTTAATGAAAACCATCACTTGACTGCTCCAATCTCCCTGTAATTACAACTCTTGTACTAAAGAGTGAACAATTGATCTGCTAAGAGTGAGGTGATCTAATAAATTATAGGCATTAAGTCTAATAGGCATTGAGAACTACCATTTTCAGTCAATGTGTCAATAAGAAGTAGACTTGCATGCCAGCCAAGACTAAATAAAACTAACAGCCAGCATAAAAATGTCTTGCACATCATCACCCCATTTACAACTTTAACGATGACAGCAACAAAAAAAACAACATCGCATTAAGTATGAGGGGAATTACCAATTAAAAATCAAGGACAAGGACTCAATCATCACTCAATCCAAATAAAGTTCATTAGTTCATCTCTGTGTTTCTGTGAAACAAAACAAAGAGGAGAGAGAGAGACAAAGAAAGAGAGAGGGATTGAGATCTAAGCTTGAGGAAGGCTAGTGAGCCCAGGGAGTCCCCTCCTGCAGGGAGTAAATGAGTGTGTAGAGGATGCAGAAGCATCTCAGAAGCAGATTGGCTTTTTTCCTGCTCAGCTCCGCACGTCTCTCCACGGCTTGGCTTTACATCTCCGGTAAATCAGTGAGTCTGCGCTTGGCTGCTCCTGATTGCTGCTGGGGTGGCTCACGTGATGCATTTTCATGCATGGTGTTTGTGATGACATATCAGTGTAAGTGTTGGGCTGTTATGATAAAGCCCAGTGTGTGTGTGTGTGTGTTTTCATATAATCATGACCCAGCAAGTGTTCATCCCTCCCTGGCACTGGTATCACAATCGAGTCCAGTTTGGTCCTTATCACTCACACACAGACAAACACGCACTAAAAGACACACACACACACACACACACACACACGCACACACACGCACACACACACACACACACACACACACACACACACATCTTATCATAACAGCGCCTCACTTACACCCACAGGTGCAGAAAAGCAGAAATTACACTGAGCTCTCTGACTGGCAGTATGGAAGATACACGACTCCACTCATGTCCGTCAGTCTGTGGCTCCCTGTGTGACTGACCACCACCAGACAAGCTGACAGGCATCTGTGTCAAGGCAGTTTGACTTCTGCTGGTCACAGTTGGTTCATAGTGTCAGGGGGAAAAGACAAGACTGATTCTCCCCCTCCCCCCACACACACACACACACACACACACACACACACACACACACACACACACACACACACATACACACACACACACACACACACACACACACACACACACATTTACAGCTCCAGAGAGACAGACATTTCCTGTCTAATCCTAATCCTAATTGATTGGCAAGCTTTTAGATATTCTTTATGGAGCAAGGATCAGGGCAGTGGAACAGCTCAGTGCGAAGCGAAGCTGTGTGTAGCAGGAGTGTTCAGGGGAACCTCAGTCAGGTACTTCACAAAGAGCTTGCTGGGATCAGAAGAAGCGACAACAATAACAACACCACACACACACACACACACACACACACACACACAACAGCAGCATATACGACACATAAACATAGCATCTCAAAACCCTTGCAAATCTCACAGCCTTGTTTCATCTGCAGATTAGGGAGAGGCACTGCAACACGTCGTCAGAAATAACCCTCAAATGCGACCACAAACAGGGCCAAGGTTACGCAACTGTGCGTGTGAGTCTGGGGGATGTGTATGTGAAAACATATACGTGTGTGTGCGGTGTGTGTTTGTGTCTGTGTTTGTGCCTGTAATACCTTTGGACAAGGCTGCACAAACGTCTGCAGCAGGCAGTAGCCTGGGTTGTCATGGTGATGCACGCTGTAATCAGTGGAATACCTGAGAGTGCCAGCTCACTGATGACGACGAGCGAGCTTGTCTCTCTAAATTAGAGATTACTAGGCCATGCGAGTACATATGTGGCTCTTACCAATGCAGGGAGAGATGATGCAGGTAATTAGACAGCATTTTCAATCTGCCAACACACAGCCTGACATGGTGACTGGCTTCTAGCTCCTTTCACTGGCGTCTAAAAGCCCACGTTTGGAGCTTCGTGAAGCTCCTGTCACGATGACCTAACATCCATTGATGAAAACAGGTTCCAGCACTTCCTGGAAAACGTGACTAATCAGCTCCTGTTATCTGAGTTCACTGAGTCAATAAGTGTACCACCATGGTTTGTGATGTTTAGGCTAAAACCGAGGCGTTGTGCTAAAATGACAGACACAATTCAACGCAAAATGAATCTCAGCTGTTGAGGAGTCCTTGAATGCATCCTAATCTCTAGAGTGTGCCGCCTCGGTTTGAACAATATATCAAAATGGAAGGGGGGATTGGGTAAACATAGATGATTCATATCTGTACTTATTCAGTCATTAATGCCTAATTAGTCTTCAGCGCTGCAGGTGTTCATGAAAGGGGAATTCTGGAAAGATGTGTAGCAGGCAGCTTGTTCAAACGCTCAAAATGCAAGACTGACACATCCGCTGGAAATGCCCGCCATCGACGGGATTTAGTCGGTGGCAGGCGAGTGGGTGGTGAACAGGTCCAGCTGAACCAGCTCTTTCTTTCCCTCCTCATCTCCTCTCTGGTTTGTTTTCATTTCTCAAAGCAGGAAATACAAGATGTTACATGGTGTGGTGTGGCCACATTGCCTGCTTATGAATGTGCTCTACGTGAAAGAGAGAGTCTTGAGTACATCTCTGACCTATCTGATTTGATTTTGCAGGCCACAATAAAAGAACCAAAGGAGAAGAGCAATCCACAGTACACAATCAAATCAATCAGAGCACAAAGAAGGTTCTTACCAATGGTATGCATTGGGCCGGTCAGACCATTTTTTGCATTTCAGTTCAGTCCCATTTAGTTGCTACTTCAACTAAATGGGACTGAACTGAATGAACTAGGCTGCTGTCTTCAAGGTAAAAACAGCAAACATTCCCAGCACTGAATGTTGTTACTGCTTAGAAATCTTGAAACCTGCAGGAGGAAACCTGCATCTCCTAAAAATAAGCAGTGTCTCTTAAGCCTTGTGCCTGCTTGCCTTACGTGCCTGTATTTAACATTCTCATGCTTCAGTTCAGCTCACAGCTATACTCTCTGATTGACAAATCCAATGAACTACTAGATAAACATTTAACATGCTTGCAGCAACACACAAAAGTGAGTAGGCTGCAACAAACTAACCCAGCTTCCATAAAATTAGCTACTCCTAATTAGTCTGAGACTGGCAATTTCTCACAGAACTAAATGGTCACCATAATGAGGAACTGGCTAGATTGCAGATGGTAAGCACAATTAAACAACACGTCTACTTGCTCTTGGCTTCCCCTTGGGGGAAGATGGAGGGTGGTGTGTGTGTGGGGGAGGGGGGATGGGGGGTACATTGATGTTAAAAGTAGACAGCTCTTAGTTTTTTGACACGCTCAAATCTCCAGGGTTTGGCTAATTAATCCATTACCTCCCTAAATGAGAGACCAAATTAAGGAGGTACAGATGTATATTCCCATTCCAATTGGAAGGCTTTGTTAATCTTTGTGAAATATTCAAAAGGCAGACCACCTCATTGCGCTCTCTCTCCCACACTGTAGCTCACGCTCGGAACGGCGGCTTAATGTTTTCGCGAGGAAGCAATTTTCGCATCGATCCACACGTGGGCTACAGAAACCAAGCGCTGGCTGACCCGCGCCAAAACCCCCGCAGCTTGTTAGCTTTGGAAATGGAGGAGTGTGGAGGAATATCTTTTAGAAACTTTTTTTTTTCATAACAATGGGAGAAGTTCACAAGAAGAACTTTTTGAAATAATGCGAGCGCCGGGGGGTTGCGAATGCCGGATTCAGAGTTTATTCCATTATCCCCCCCCCCCCCCCCCCCCCCCGCCGTAGCAGCTATATATTTTGAGACCAAGAGCTGACAGCTGTTTCCACAAAAGCACAACCCTCACTCATTCTCTCAATCCCTTTTCTCACACACTCAGTCTCGCACCACTCTGCTTGCACTGCCTCTTTTAATAATCACGGAAGATGTGTGTAAGAAGAGTTCATGCTGTTTTTCTCTGTAGCAGAATCCATTCACCCATCCTCCCACACACACACACACACACACACACACACACACACACACACACACAAGCACACGCAAACACACACACACAACCAGGTGCACTTCACCCTCCTCAAACAAGTGCTCGCAATCCCAGCAGCGGCACGGCGACAGCTATTATTCAGCTCTGCCCTGACTAATGGGCGAACGTCAGAGCAGAGCAGTGATGGCAGTACAGTGTGTACTCTCCACCCCCCACCCCCCCTCTCCTCACACACAAAAGGACGGAGGCAGGGGCCAGACACACACGCTTTTCGCCCAGGACCAGGAACGTGGCGAGCCACAATGTGCCACACACCAAAGAGACCTTTAAGCATGACCCGGAATGGGGAAAAGACCCCAATGTGTTTCTCAACACTGCCCAGCCTCCCCCTGTCTCACGGTCACTGGGTGGACTTATGAGAGCTATGGGAGCTTGGTTAGGTTGTGCCAGGGGATGCCAGGAAAGTGACAGTCCTGCTAAACAGGCACAACAAGAGACTCTGACAGAAAGAAGTGTTAGATAAGACTGGAGTGGGTGGCATAGAAAGTTCCTGGACTGTATAACCTCCTAGTGCTCTTGAGGAAACATACTTGCCTCCCTCACTCAAGTTATTCTCTTCTGATGGTGAACCTATCTGTGAAGATGTTTGTTACATTTCTATATTCATCTGCTTTGAGATATGAGAGATGACATAAATCCATAAATCCATGTGAGGGTGTGTGTCTATGGGTACATGTGTAAGGGGTAATCAGGATGTCTTCACGATCTGCAGGTCTATTCAAAGCTTCCTTGCATGAGTGATAGAGTGGACAGCAGTGGCAGTGCAATAAGGCAGTTTGTACAGCGTCACTATGGCTGATTTTTGGAAGTTGGCTTTGACAAAGACCCGTGAAGGGTTGGGAGGGAGGAGTGAGTGAGTGAACGAGCGAGTGAGCGCACGCTTTGAGGAGAGCATACAGCTGGCACTGAGACTAGAGTCCTGGGGTGAAGATGGAGGCAGGCGAGGGCAGAGTGGAGCGGAGCGAAGCACGCCTCATCAGAAGCCCTTCAAAGGGTGTGAATGAAAGAGGAGGAATTTTTTGTCTTTCTTGTGGGGTTTTTTTTTTTGGATGGCGCGAGTCGTGACAGCTGCAATGATACCCCGTCGTGTGCCTGTGCTCTGCATTCCCCTTCCTCTTCACGCTGTGTCTGGTCACACCCTTCCTCTCTCTCTCTCTTCCTCTCTCTCTCTATCCCTCCCACTCTTACCCTCTCCCTATAGCCTCTACTCAAATAAAGAAAACACATACATACAGTATGGTGCTCTAAAGCAATGCTCACTTGCACTGCACTGGTATATCTATCTAAAGACACCTCAACTGCTTCAGACACCTCTACCATCACTTGCGCTTTGCACAGACACTAGCATAATCAGTGCTAATGATCTACAGTACCGAATGAGAATGTGCTAATTACTGTGGGCCAAACATGGGCTAAAATAAAATATTCAGTGGCGTAATGAAACAACACTATCAATCCAGATTCATTAACAGATGTTTCTCAATTAAAAGGAAGAGGAGCTCAATCCCCCCCCTCCCCCCCCCCAAAGGCCAAGCCGAGGGGCATAGGAGTGAGAGCGATGAGTCAGCTGCCAAAAGTCTGACATCACCGCCGCTCGTTAGCATGTGACCTTTCACCCCCATTCAAAGGCTCTGTCCGAAGCATTAAACGTGGTCGCTCTCTCTCTCTCTGCTGCCATTCCTGAGTTGGCCCCGTGGGGCAGGCTGAGAGCCGGCGCTCGTTCCGACGCTGTTTCGTTTATACATTACATTACATTACATTACATTACATTTGGCTGACGTATTTTTAACCAAAGCGACTAACAACATGGTAAACAGATATGTCGCAGGATCCGACCAGTCACATGAATGTCGGCCGGGCATTGTGGAGCAACAGCATTTGAGTGATGCCGACAATGAGATGCTGAAATTGCCTATGTGTGGTCTGAGCCGGCTCTAAGCCTCCGCGTGCTTGATAGTAGGACTGATTCAGCGGCAACTCCTTTCACAGGGGGCTTCTGGCACTGTGGCTGCCAGAAATCACAAACATATTGGGTGCAAACAGCAGAAACCCAATCTGTGAGAAAAGCTAAGTCTGACAGAAGCTTGTCTATTTGGATAAAAGCGTCTACCAAATGTAAAAGTACAAGATGTCCTACAAAACCTTTTGGGTATCCGGGTTTAGGTCATATACAGTATATCTGCAGAATTTCATCTCTGAAAAGATACAGATAGATTATGGCAGCCTATAGGCTGCAACGTAGCCTGGCGAGCCAGACCCACATTCAAATGTAGGGTCTGGGCACTCACCGTTCGCAGTGCTCAGTCCGAGGGGCGGGATAATCAGTTGTCTTTCAAATCCCCTCTGCACGCAATAGGACGCAATAGGATATTTGTTTTCAAGTAGCAGGGAATTCAAGCCAAACCGTTGCAACTCTGCCATCAATCATTATGTTAAGCCCACCAAACGACTCTATACACGATTTCAATGCCTGATTAAGTTTCGATTTCTGGAGCTCACAAGCCAACGGAGAGTTGCTAGACTAGCCCTGGCAGCTGCCGCTAGGGGCGCGTCTAGATTTCTAGGCTAGCTGCAACGCAGAATGAATGCACATGAGATGAGGCTATTACAGCAGCCTACAGTAAAATCAGATAAAGAGGGAAAGTCAATACTAACCGATTCTAGTCGGTCAGTTCTTCACCTTGACAAAGTTCAACAGATCATTCAATTACAGCTTTCACAAACATATTTTTTAAAACACGGCTTTAGGTTAGGATTAGTTAGCATGGGCTATTGCCTTTTTCTGCATTGCAGAGTAATGACTTGGGAGTGTTTAAATATTAATGAAAGAGGAGCTTCAGAGATCAGATGGCCAAGTGCTTGTAATAATGGCTGTTCAAATGTATCATCTTCCACTTGTAAGCACAAGAGCAACAGCCAAAACTGCTCTGGAGACTATGTATTGAAAGAAGGATTTAATCTGTGCATCCAAAAATATTATTTAAACCTGGAGGCCAACCAGAATACAGTGCATACAGAAAGTATTCACAGCGCTTCACTTTTTCCACATTTTGCTATGTTACAGCCTTATTCCAAAATGGATTACATTGTTCCTCAAAATTCTTCACATAACACCCAACACAATGACAATTTAAAAAAAGTTTGTTTGAGATTTTTTGCAAATGTATTAAAAATAGAAAATGAAGAAATCACTTGTAAATAAGTATTCACAGCATTTGTGATCAAGCTCAAAATTGAGCTCAGGTGCATTCTGTTTCCACTGATCATCCTTGAGATGTTTCTTCAGTGCACCTGTGGTAAATGCAGTTGATTGAACATGATTTGGAAAGGCACACACCTGTCTATATAAGGTCCCACAGTTAACAGTGTATGTCAGCCCACAAAACAAGCATGAAGTCAAAGGAATTGTCTGTAGACCCCCGAGACAGGATTGTCTCGAGGCACAGATCTGGGGAAGGGTACAGAAACATTTCTGCTGCTTTAAAGGTCCCAATGAGCACAGTGGCCTCCATCATCCATAAATGGAAGAAGTTTGGAACCACTAGGACTCCTCCTAGAGCTGGCCGTCTCTCTAAACTGAGTGATCGGGGGAGAAGGGTTTTAGTTAAGGAGGTGACCAATAACCCGATGGTCACTCTGACAAAGCTCCAGGGTTCCGCTATGGAGAGAGGAGAACCTTCCAGAAAAACGACCATCGCTGCAGCACTCCACCAATCAGGCCTGTATGATAGAGTGGCCAGACGGAATCCACTCCTTAGTAAAAAGCCACATGGCAGCCCGCCTGGAGTTTGCCAAAAGGCACCTGAAAGACTCTCAGACCATGAGAAACAAAATTCTCTGGTCTGATGAGATGCCACAACAAAATATTGAGCAAAGGCTGTGAATACTTATGTACATATTATATTTTCGTTCTTTATTTCTAATGAATTAGCAAATATTTTTCATGTTATCATTATGGGCTATTGTGTGTAGAATTTTGAGGGGAAAAATGAATTGAATCCATTTTGGAATAACACTGTAACATAACGAAAAAGTGAAGCACTGAATACTTTCCGTATGCACTGTAAATGTAGTCATCGAATAAGGGCTAAGTGGATTCTCTTTCCAATTTATGCTCCCTGCTAAACAGACTTCTACAAAAGAGATTGTACTGATATACTATGTAATGCAAATGTGAACTGAATTTTGTTAAACATTTTTGCTCACCTAGCTTGCCACACCATAAAGTGACTTTGCCACCCACAAATGACTGAAAGGCAGTCTGCTAATATAATGTCTCATTTTTCTGTCCAGAGATGATAAAACGAAATATCATAGCTTGTAACTTTATGGTCATAGTTCACATGAGGATAACTAGTAATGTCATATTTTTCAGAATGTAAAACATCTTTCTGAGAAAAGAGACCTCTTTGTCTCTTTTTCTCCAGTACAGTAGAATTTTTCTGTCTCTTATTTCCTTGAGTAAATGACTAAACCTGTGGTTTGCCCTGCACAACAGGTCAATCAGGAAGTGAATGTTGGGTTCCTGCATGACAGACAGTGGCCCTTGTGTCAAGTGTTTTGTGCGTATCAAAATAAAAACTGGAGTTGGAGGTTGAGGGAGGCCATCCCGTCTGTTGGCTGGCTGTGCTGGCTGGGTGCTTTGACGTAATGCGCACTGCCAAGGACAGGCCAGGTAATTGAATTCACCGCAGACAGCCATGAGAAATCTATCCGGTGGGGGTCTCCGCATACTCTTTGCTCTGGGTTGACGTAATGTGAGGAAATCCAGGCGTGTCTCTGGACCTGTGTGTGTACGTGTGTGTCCATTGGAGTGTGTATGTGTGTGGGGGGGGGCTCTGAGTCAGTCACACATGTTGGACGTTGGCCACATCAACCTTTCCACTGGCAGACGGCCAGCTCTGGTGGATCTCACGATTTCTCTCAATGAAGTCTCTTCAAATTGGTCTCCCTATGCCAGCGTGCTTAAGAAACCTGACTCAAGCCCGCACACACAGAAGGGGTGATTGATTGACGTCAAGGGGGTGGGTTGGGGAGTTGTTGGTGAGATCACATCATTTTGCAGTATGTGTATGAGTGTGTGTGTAAGAGAGACAGCGGGGTGTGTGTGTGAGTATTGGTGTGGTGTGAAAAGAGAGTAAATGGAAGGTGGTCTGAATGGTGGCCGACTCCGAGGAGGAAATGGGGCCAATTGAGACTACTCACTGCAAAGTGCTATGATGTGGCTGCTGTCCTCGTGCACAAACTTCTTAGTCACTGCCTCCTCCATGATCTGCTTCACCTGCGCCAAAGACAGAGATATACACACTGAGGTCACAAAATCATCATTCCCAGAAACACTGTCAGGTATAATGACGAACAAGAGAATAATTAACTGAGCAGATAAACTTGATGGAACGAGATGAGACTCCTCGTGGACAGGTTTCTTGGGTAGTGCACACAGTTAGACTGACAGGCTTGGTCGTTCGCTGGAATTTAATCGTCCTTTCAGTAATTAATCACTGTTCTCTCTCGCTCCCCTGACTTGTTGGTGTAATTGAACTACATGAGCTATTTAATTGGGGTGTTGGTGATATGGCAAACTTTTGAAAGTCTACTAGGTGTTACGTTGGCTGAAGCCACACAGTTCCCTGACAGCCTGAGGGGGAGTGGTGAGACTGGACCGTTGACTGGACCGTTGACTGGTGTGGGGTCGAGGAAGTGTCTATCAAGGCTTGGAGGGGCCACAGGACTTTGCATAGTACAAATCAATCCACCGTGATCAACGCAGCAGGCTTGGATTGTAGGAACCACTCGTTTCAATGAGATTTGGTTGAGGATTCGGAACAGATGTCTACGCAGACGCTGCACAATACGCTCAAGATCAATAGAACTGTTTTGACTGAGGAGTCAATTTCTGGGGACTGCCGAAGCTGTCTTCACACCAAATACGTTTGCATACAAAGCCAAAAACAAATGTCTTAGAAATTATTGACAATCGATAAATGCAGAATAACTGCTGTTGTGTTGATTAATGGTCTTGGGATGGTCGTGACAAGCCCTTGTATTCTCCAAGTGATTTAAATGATCCCATCCCCCCAGCCCCTCATTGGAAACAAGCAAACTTACAACTTACACAGCACATGGTCAGTACTGACTCATCATTCATTAAATAAATCAGATCTGCTCAGTGTTGACTCTGTCAACTGAAGGAAGGCTGGTCCTCTTCAAGCCATCAGTGTCATGGAGAAATGTTTTTTTTCCTGTGTTGATGCCATCATTGTTTTCTTTTGATGACAATTCTCATGTATTTTCCCATACATGTACATACTAATCTTGGTCCATATAAACAGTCCATATTTTTGCACTCTCTCTTTCTGATATTTGGTTTGAAAAGTACAAATGACGAGCGTGTTAAGGAGCTTTTCGAACGAAGCATGGGTAACATGCTCAATGCACAAAATAACCACAGAACCATAATGAAATTTCCCCTAACCTTTATGCATGGTTTTACAGAGATAATATGTTACAAGAATGAGCCTCAAATGCTGTTTACACAACTATTTTGATCTTAGCCATTTGGGCTAAATGCCTGGCAGAGTATTAACAAATCAAACACGGGTGCTGACATTCACAACTGACAATAATCAGATCAGAGTCTACACGCCGACCTTCAAACCAATTAAAAGCACTGCAACGGGGAAAATGTAGACACAAATGTAAGGCTCGAGTCAGATTCAGATAGATAACTCCCCCACCACAACACACACATACATCCTCACTCGGCTGTAAGGAATGGTTCGCAGCCCCCAGATCTGAAGAGAGGAGGCGTCAGGATTCAGTGGTGTTAAATCCTATTCTCCTGCTGAGCTGACCGTGGTAACAATGACATTAATGAAGTCATTACTTATGGTTTATTAGAGCAGGGTGATAAGGGACTATCACAGCTCTGTCAGTCTCTGAGCCCAGGGCAAACCGGGGAGTTCAGAAAATATCACGACGACCCACGCGGCCCACTCGCAGCACAGAGCGTGACAGTAAATTAGACCCCCGCACAAGAAACGCCAGACTACTGCACCAGAAAACACACTTGTTGCAGGCGCAGATATCATGAATTTGAGTTGGTGAATTATTGGGCATAAACCCTGTAATTCCAAACACAGGCTATTCAATTTAACCAATGATACTGTTGCCAAGGATACTTGTCTGTGTTTCTGTCAGACATAATACTCAGGGGAAAACTAGCATTAGATGAAGGGAACTCTTGCTTGAAATGATGAAGGAGGAGAGAATGTAATGCGCTGTTATGTACACACACACACACACACACACATACACACACACAAACACTCACACACCCTCTCAGAAATACATAGGCCTACTGATTTGCTTTAACTGACCACTAAAATCTCTGCTCTCTCCCTAATGGTCCTCCAGAAGACAGTGTCTTCAAGACAGAGATGGATGCTAACATCATGCAGGGCTTTTCCGTGCTAGACCGAGGTGGTCTCAGTAGTGACAGCTATGAATCAGATCATGAGTACGCGCAGCCAACAGCAGCGGCAGCATGCGGCTCTTCTGGGAAATAACCAGCGCGAGCCATTAGCCGAAACCACAGCGGACACTAAAGGGAGCCTCCAGAAGAGGCAGCTGTAGGAGACGAGCTGAGCTGACCAGAGGCAACACATCACGTGCACATCTAATCAGAAACACAGACATTTGCCATGCCTGAAAGGTTAAAATGAATCTCCCTCTGGAGCAGAAGGGCATGCTCTATATCAAAGGCCCCATGATGGAAAATCAGTGCACAGGGACACACACTGGCTTGTTCTTCCCCTCAGAAAGAGCCATCTATGACCGAGTTTGCTGGGAGCAGCAGCAGCATTATTCGTCAATTGATGCAATTTAACTTCTTAGGTAGTTGCTGATGCTTTCAGTTGCTAGGCAACGGGAAGGTGGCTGACTGCGGCTTAAAGAGACAGGGATCAAAAACCTCGAGCACACTGAGCGCCTGTGATGCAAGGCTGTGCTTTCTGTGCCATTTAGTATCCTCGGTGCAAAATGTTTCACACACAAAAAGGTTTATTTATTTTTTGTTGGCCAAAAGTCAATCCTCACATGAGGCTACATGTAACACACAGCAGACCCAAATGCTGTGATTTGTAAGCTATGTCTTTGCTGAAATGTAGTAACAGCCAACAGAGGATTTTGCCCTTTTAGGTGTGGCAAGCACAACAGATGATATAATTGTGCATTAATCCAATGAGGAGATCATTCTGAAAACATTATGTCCACCTAGTCATGAGGGATGAGCACTGGGTCTGGTTGTGTACCAAACATCATTACACTTCATAACAGCAGTCTTAAGGGGAGGATAACAATTTGTTAATAGGAAGTTGCATTTTCACAGAAATCAGCCATCAAGATCTAGATATGTGATTGTAAAACCTTCCGCATGACTCGTTGTGTTGTCGCTTTAAAACTTTATACACACAGGAAAC
Source organism: Alosa sapidissima (assembly GCF_018492685.1). NCBI lineage: Eukaryota > Metazoa > Chordata > Actinopteri > Clupeiformes > Clupeidae > Alosa > Alosa sapidissima. The sequence goes on along the minus strand of NC_055971.1, from coordinate 9,789,590 downwards.
TGAACTGCATTAACAGTTCATTTCTTTGTTCAACACAAATCCCTTTGCATGAACACACTGGTTGGATGTCTGTATTCTACTGGTCCACATTTTTCTATCAGTTTTGAGATGGTCCAATAAGATGGATCTCGGCAGACAGCCTGGTTCAAAATTAAAGGTTCTATTTCCAGTTGCAGATCATTCACTGTCTCAATTATTTATCGAGGCCAGATATAATGCCCAAGATAAGCCATACATCATGGAAGCAAGGAGGCTCAAACCAGCTCTAATGAATCATACCCTGAGCTTGCCCTTTTGTCTTAATGAATAAATAAAGAGATCTCTTAGTGTGAGGAATGGATGGTTGTAAGATTTTCTGAACGATTTCACCTAGACTTAATGGAGATATTAGCTGAATAGAAAAGTCTGCTGACTACTGTTCCATTAGTTGAACAGTAATAACATAGTCATGTAAGTACTAATGTTCAATAGCATTCTTGAAGGGTCTCACCAATATTTAGTTGGGATTGGTAAGCAGCAGATTAATCATAAGGCATGCAATATGAAAATAACCCCACTGGTGACATCAGATTAGATTGTGGCAAGTTTTGTTGCACAAAACTGCTTAATGCATAACCATATCAACATAAAACTGTTCTCACAATTTCTGTGAGAGAACTATTCTATTTAAGCAGAAAGTTAAAACATCACAGTTTGTGGTAATGGGCAAAACTGACAGTAACAGATATTTTGAATTTCTTTAGCTGTCTGTCATCATTTAAAGCATGTATTTTCTCATTTGTTCTCAAAATTGCCACAGCAAACTGCCACAGCTGATAATGTTATTGTGACCTTTACAGATGCACTCATTTGAAATATTAAACTAACCCGGACATCCCAGCCTTAAAAACCTTCTTCCAACTTCACCATTATACAGTATTTACTTCTCTAGCCTACATCTTCTCAGCTGTAAGTTTTCTTCATTACTTCACTTTTCAAAATTATATTAAACTATATGTATCTACAAGACAATGGTTCACAATGAATAGGCTGCTTTCATGCTTTGTTTACACTGGAGGTTCAGTGCACACAAGACCAAGGGGCGAACCTTGGTGGGTAAGTTAGAAAGGGTCATGTAGGATTCAAGCTCTGCAGATCATCTCTAAATTCCCAGATGTTTAGGCTACCATACCCACTGCCCGAACGCTTCTTCGATGGTCAATGCAACGTACTGATGGAAGACATACATGTGTAGTCTGTCATGGGAGAATGTTTGGATCCATTTGGAGGCTAAGTTATGCGCGCCTGTCGGGCAAAAACCCTACTGAAAAGAACAACACCGTGGCCTGTATTCGTACAAGACATTTTTTCCCTAGTAAACACCAATTCGCATAACTATCACATATGTATGTAGCTCCCACATCCAGCCAGGCCTATTAAATTTAACTTACTGGAATCCCCTTTGCCCTTGACTCCACAGGTAACTGGTTCAACACGAGTAGGCTATAGCATTCATGTGTGAAACAAAGCAATTAAAACACCACTATTCACAACTGAACACAGAACGACTAGTTTGTTCAAACATATCTTCCAGTGAAAACAGCAATGCGCGCAACGTCTAATTTTGCAGTGAGACCATATTGAGGATATGGCTATAATGCTTTGTCAGGATCACCCCACTGCAGATTTTACATGCATGACGTCCTCCCTGTTAAGAGTTGCACTAATTATAATGGCTGTAAAATTTTCCACTCACCTCTCTTTTCACATTCCATAGTAATTTTTCTTTAAATTCTTCATCTGTGGACGAACCCATGGCTGCTCGGTGTTGGTCGGTCAGAACAGGCAGTGCACGCTGTTTAACACCGACTGTGCGTCTCTGTCCCTCTACTGTTTCAGTTTTCCTTCTTCCTTTTCACATAAATGTGGGTCTTGACAGATGAGCGTTGACGCATACACAAACCGCTGTAGAGCATCGCGGAGCCATCTTCGGCTCCTTCAGAATGACGCCACTACTGCGAGACCCGCCTCTGAGCCACTGTTGATCAATGGGCTAAATCACTTCACGCACTTTACGCCACAAGCCGCTCACCATTGACAGGCGACTTATTTTTAGCTCACCTATTTCTGTCAAGAATGAATATAGATATACTGGCTTTAGATGTAAACAGCTTTTGCTTGTATACCCAAAATTACACTACACGAAGCGCTACAGTAGACAAAACATTAGTTGACAACAAAAATGGAGGCTATCTATGGCAAGCATCATACAAAAACACCAAACGTGAGATGAGTGGTTTGTTAGCCAACCCCGCCTTGCTTTTGTCCTAAATCATCCCATTTTCGTCATAAAATTACCAACATCTCAAATCAGATGGAAAAACTAGACTTCTGTCTAACAGCTGCATTAGATCAAAGTAGATCAAATAGGGAGTCAGATTGAAAATGTATGCGGAATTGGGATCTTTAAATCTCCCTGCAGAGTAGGTACAGATTTTACGGATTCTGAGATTGCATGCATAGAGCAGTGAAAACAGTTAGCCCACATCCATTGCGCCCACCTGTGGTACATTCAGAATCTCAGACATTGGTGGCCTTGAAATTATCGTCTAGTTTTTAATAGTATAATGTGTTTATGATGTACACCGCAAAAGCGGAACAGTAACACAATTTTGTAGCAATTCTTTATTATTATAATAATTATTATTGTGCAATTCATTAACATGGTCTTGTAATTTATGGGAGCCCAGTTCACTTCAGCATGTCAGCCTTATTGAAATCCCTATGACCAAAACCACTGCATATTCACTACCTACAATAAATATGAAGTAAAACACAATCTTAGATTCCACAGTAAGTCACTAATTTCACATGGTAACCAATCTGACAGTAGCCTTTAGACATGGTCTTTGTGTATTGGCAGAAGTTTGGACATTCAGGTGCCACTCCACATAGTTCACATCTTTGTGTTCTTTCAAAAATTCATCTTGAATCTCTGGGGCTATTATATCTGAACATAGTGTATGATGTATTATGGAATTGAAAATAATAAAAAAAAAAAATGAAATAAAAGTAGAACGGTAATCCTCAATGAGTACATGATTTGACACTCATAGGTGAACAACAACGACGGAAGTCACTCACCTGATTAGAGACAGACATATAACAGTTAGACATATTAGGTATAGTGTGCTATGTGGATTGTATTGCAATATCATTGTGCAGTTTTGTGGATGAAAATACCCACATTGAATAATATCAGCAAAAAGTCAAAAGATAAAATAAAAACATTGACAAGATCACAGTGATTTGAAAACAGCACCCCAAGCAACAGCAGAAATCACCTCCTGCTGGCCTTCCAGTTAACAGTTGATTCTGGATTGCTGGGGTTTGCGGTCGTAAGTTTTTAGTGGCATAGTGAAGACAACGGAGGCACAGGTAAAAGAGTTTAAGGCACTGCTTCCGTTCTTCTTTTGGGCCGTTAGTGTCCCAGAGGTCGGTCGTCGTAGGTGCTGTATCTCTTGATGTGGATGCGGCGCACGCGCTCCCTCACCTCGACGGCCTCGTCGTCCTCGCTGTGGGAGCAGCAGTGGGCCCGGCGGCGCGTGGCTTCCAGGAGCGAGGTGTCTGGCACCGGGAGCGTCTCGTAGAGCAGCGCGTTCAACGTTTCCTCGTAGATGCGAGCCTCAGGGAATTCCACCTGCACGCACACACATACAAACACACATACAATTAAACACATCAATTAAACGGAGGTCTCACAGCAAAAACAAGCAGGTCAACCAGTGACTAAACCCACGTGTGAGCAAACACCACTGTCTCCTTTATTAAAATGCCCTTTCATTTGGGGCAACCGTGGCCTACTGGTTAGGGCTTTGGGCTTGTAACCAAAGGGTTGCCGGTTCGATCCCTGACCAGTAGGGAAAATGTGGGTGGGGGAAGTGGTTGAGCACTGCTCTCCCATGCCCACATCCACGGCTGAAGTACCCTTGAGCAAGGCACCTCACTGCTTCCCGAGCACCGCTGTAGCAAGGCAGCTCACTGCTCCGGGTTAGTGTGTGCTTCACCTCACTGTGTGTTCACTAATTCACTAATGCAGAAACCAAATTCCTTTTATTCGCAAGTATACTTGGCCTAGAAACCTGATTTACATTTACATAAGAACAACTTGTTTGTGTTGTGGAGTCCACAAGATGCCCATCTTACCTTGGTGTGCTTCTTCTCAGTGGCGTAGACAATGGACGTGCAGCAGACTTCAGCCAGCTTGCGACCCTGTCCATAGAAGGACCAGCAGCAGATCTCATCACCGATCACGTCCTTCAGGAAGAGAACGCGACCGTTGTAGCTCAGGGACAGCTTCTCAAACAGCTCAATGTTTTTAAGGAGATGGTCATCTGAATTACTGTGGAAAAAAAAGGTTACGTGTTATTTGTTAAGTCAATTTTACATGCTTATGAAAAAACAGTCTGAAGAAAGAAAGTCTAACGTTGTGGTATTCTTGCGTCCTTTTACCTTGTGTAAGAATATTTGTTGTTGCTTCGATTGTAGAGCAGTTTCACAACAGGCTGGATGAAAGAGAAGTAACAGATGTCAAACAGTGGTTTTCCCAGAGAAGGAACACTTTGTCATTTCAGGTCATAGATGCCTTACTGAATCCCAACATTTGCGGATTCAATTCTCAAAGGCTGTGCGCCCTCCTTCACCTTGGTGCAGCCTTGGATTAGTCTTTCCTCCTCTTTTGGCGAGGTGATGACCGGGATGACACAGACAGCCTTCTCTTTATTGTCCTGTCGGTCAGAGCAAACAGGCAATTTCCAGAGAGCACAACAGAAAAACCACCAGCTTTATATCAGCAACAATAAACAAGCCATTTATCTCATTCCAGAAAAGTGACTTGTCTAATTACAGTGCATGAAAATGCACTGTTCTGTTATCCGAAGTCGTCTTCTTCTTCTTCTTCTTCTTCTTCTTACTCTTCCCACCAAATTTCTGCGTCTAATTCAGCTATAACCGTTTAACGTAGAAACTTTGTTCAAACTTTGTAACGTTGGTCTTGAAAAGGACACGTGGGGAATGTATTTTTCACTTTTGTAAACTTTATACTTTTTGAGATATTAACAAAAAACAAGCTTATTTTTCCCCATAGACTTTACATTAGCACTATGACATCACAATGGACTAATTAACTTGATTTGCACCTGTATCAACTTCCAGCTGCTCAACTAGGACCCATCAAAGGGCCAGTTAAACTGATTGCACCTGTATCAACTGCTTTCTGCTTAACTAGGCCAACTCTCTGTGTCTCTCCATTCTACAAGGATATAAGGCACATTCCATCCAACTTTCTATCCATTCATCCTCTTCAAACCATTCACTCATCCACCCATTAAAACTATCCATCAACATCCATTATACAATCTGTCTATCAACATCCATTCAACTTTCTGTCTATCAACATCCATTACACTATCTACATTCAACTTTTAAACTATACTCTGTCTCAGGCTTTAAGCATACAATCTGGCTCTCTTAAGACTACTATTTCCTCTGCCCACAACTGTTTCAAAATAAATGTCCTCACTACAATAATTCACTATTAAATAATTTAACTATTTAAACTACTCAACTATTTAACTGTTCAGCCATTTCAACTGTCAGTTGTTATCAACTATGACTCCTGCCAACTGTTTCCAAATAAAACTTTGTTTGGCATTTTATGTTAATATACAGTATGTTTATATTTTCATGCACTGGTAATTTCCTCGAAATTACATTTTCTAGTTAAATCTGTAGCCTTCAAGGCCACATTTACACATAGCCGGGTATTTAGAGAAACAAATATTTCCCCCCCTCCGTTTTCAATAATAACATCGTGCACACAACATTGTTTTAAAAAAACTTGTCATTTACATCAACCCGCATAAATACGCTGTCGAGCGCCATAATAACTATGCCAAACCTATGGGTGGCAGTGTAGGGAAAGGAATAAAGCCATGCTGGCCAATCAAAATCCTCAGAATCGACACCAACGACTAACACGAGCAGTAAAAATGCTGACCTCCGTGCAATCCTTCGCCTCTGCTCCTCCATGTAGAGCAGTTGTTGCAAATGCAAACAGGCCAGAAGCGTTTGCACAAAAGTAAAAATTAGTAGCACCTTAACAGCATCCATGATAATCCTGATCAGTAGCCAAAGAAACTGTAAACATCAGGTGCTCACATGACGTTAAGGATTTTCTGGCGCATAATGTGACGTTTAAGAAACTAAAACGCCGTTTATCCCAGTTGACACGGCAGCACATAACCGGCGTTATCAGAAATCTCCACTTTGGCCGGAGGTTTTAGAAATAATCGTTTTCTATGATAAAAACGGGGTTTTGGTGTAAACGAGAGGCCAAACCGCAAGGAAGTATCTGCGTTTTCCCTTCGTGTAAACGGGGTCCAAAATGGTACAAGGGCTGATGTTAGGCTGATGTCACTTTTTTTTTTTAAACACTGCATTCAGTAATGATTGCCCATATCTACTCCATTAAAATGGCATAATCCCTGCCCAAAATATCATGCCAACTACAGAAGGATTTTTCAGCCTAAAAGGAAAGTATGAGTGGAGGCTTAACCATTCTCTCGGTCTCTCCATCTCTTTGTCTGTCACATGGTCACAGACAGGCCATCCGTCACACACCAACCTGGAGAGCTCTCTGGCACACGTCCACCAGGCCTTGGATGAGGTAATACTTGGCCTCGGCCTGCAGCTCCATGATGCCCTGCCGGTTCTTGGGCAAGGTGACACTGCCATCCCGCAGGTAAGTCAGGATGGCGCCAAAGTGTTTCCCACAGCGGTCAATGAGGATCCAGCCTAAGCACAAAACATCCAAACACTGATGAAATCTGAGATGCTGAAACATTTGTCAGGTAAGGTGTTTGCTTAGAAACGACAAGGCAAAAAGAATACTTTCATAATGCAAATCTCTTTGTTTGTAGTTGCATTGATTATAGTGCACAACTTTACCCTCCTTGTCTGTGAACACCTCCATCTTGCCACTGAACATGGTCTTGAGCAAAGAGTCCTGCTTAGTGAGCACTTGCAAGGTGGAATAGAAAAGGGTGCCTCCGACGTTCAGCCGAACATACTTATTGCCGGGGCCAACGGCCCCCCGGTAGCTGCAGGTCTTTGTCTTGGGACAGGTGATGGACGACACAGGTACTAGTGGCCCCGTCTGCAGAGAGTGGAGGCAGCCCTCTGCGGACATGTCCCTCTGGAGGTAGATAACCACCCTGCAGACGATGGGCCTGATGTCTCCCGCCGTGGTGACTGCTACTGGGGAGGCTGTCAGAGCCTGTGTCTGCTGAAGAAGCTGCTCATATCTACGCACACAGGACAGAACAGAAGTGATAACGTGAAAAAATTAACATTGTGAACTGTAAGAGACCTTAATCATTTATTGGCGCAATGAGTATTTCAGCACACCTTCATCTGAAGTAAGAGTAGCTTAGTTCACGACATCATTCACAACAAGGTATGGGGATAGGTATTGTGACAATATCCTACTAATGAAACAACGTTGTCTTGCTTGAAGATGAGGATTTACTACCACTCTAAAAAAGCCAAGTACATTCATAAGCTTCATGTAAGGCCAAAGTTGTTGAAAGATGTTGCTTTTACACTGCTGATGTTATGCTTATTCCCCATATTGGCGGAGTCGGATGCAACAATGAATAATAACACAACGCTGCATTTCATTAAAATGGGATGCTATCGTTCATTTGGGCCAAGTTACAAGTTGGGAGTGTTAACTGTTAAAAGTTAATTTACCAGTTTCCGACCTTTAACGTTACGAAATAACATTATGTAGAATGGGAGGACAAAAGGCCACTCTGACCAAGCCAAGTACAACATACTACTCTTATCTCATTATTAGCCAGTTCAACATGTCATTAAGCCAACAAGACAGGTAAAACAACAAACTAGCATTAGCTAAAGTTGGCTAACAATATCAGGTTAGCTAATTTACTGCGCCTAGCTTCTAACGTTATCTGCCTAACTTATGGGCAGACATCAGTACATTTGGGTATGTATTTTCATACATGAAATATCTAATTAAATGACCACACGTACTTAACTTACATATCTCACTTCGTTTGAAGTGTTCGAAAGTCGAGATTACAAGTCAACTTGTTGGTTCGCAGTTTGACGAAAGTTGTTTTTGTAGTTCTTTAAACGACATTTCTCCTACAAATCCCAACGAGGAGTTTTACGTTTCCGGTTGTGGGCTTTTCGTTCCACGGGAGGCAAAAGTTAGAAAATAAGCTGAAATATATTAAATCAATGTGATGTTAAAGACATTTCAGTTACACTGATTGTTTGCGCGAAGTTCGTTCAGCATTAAAGAAAATAAACATACATCTAACTAGAGAAATGCTTCATATGTTTTGGTTTTGCGTTGGTATCGCCTATAGAAATGGTTCGTGCTATACTAGGGGTATTTATTTGCAACTAAATACTTAATACAATATTGTAATAAATGTATTAAACACAATTTTGTTCCATTAATGTCGGAACACATTTATAATGATGTATAATATGATTTAGTCCACCTAGAATCCCCACATATGTCATAGTTAGTGGGAAATGAAAGAAATAAACCCCCATATGGTTGAGAGAAAGTTTAGTAGACTGGACCGTCGCCTTAGCAGCATTTGCAGCTGAAGTGGAGGACTTTGTTGAACAGATTCCAGAGTGCCACATACTCAAGTCAAATATAAAGGTAGGATATGGGCATATTTATCCATGGACTGACACAGTAATTGTTGATGTACTGTTGCGCACACTGAACGCCGATAACCTGTATATTGCCAACGCTGTCATAATATTTAATAGTTAACCTTAAATTTAGCTTGCATAGCTAACGTTAGCTAACGTTATCGCTGTTTCTTCCACGAAGCCTGCTGGCCAAATACATCGCCTTGCCATATCTAGTTAGCAATGAAAGATTATTTTTACTAACGTTAATTTGCCGAGAAATCAATGGGAAACTAGTATCGTTAGAGGTAGTAAAACTTACTCAGTTGAAGTTGCTACATGTAAGCTGAAGTTCAGATGTCGGAATTTGACTAACGGTATTACAAATTGCGCCGTTGCCAATGTTAGCTATGTGAATGCTAAACTAATGAGCTAACACAACGTAAACAGACCTGTGGCAAGAGCGGTATCCTAGTGACAATCTGTTTCTTCTCAGAATCTAAAGTTCTATCAGATTACCCAGAGTGGGTTAAGGCCTAAGGCCATGGCTAAAGATCCACTGGAAGAAGCAGGCCTTCATTTTGATGAACTTAATAAACTAAGAGTGTTGGAACCGGAGGTGAGCCAGCAGACCACCGAACTCAAGGAGGAATGCAAGGATTTTGTCGACAGTAAGTGCACTTTGGTAATATCAGTAGTAATAGTGGTACTGTTAAACTTAACCTTTGCATTGCATTAAACTTAAGGTTGGGTAGCTAGTAACATGTAATATGGATTACTTAATCAAATTACAAAAAAGTAACAACCATAAGCAGACCAGATTACATTAGGAAAAAAGTGTATTGTGTGTGTGCATATGTGTATTGCCATACAGGTTCAGGCGTCACTGATGTTTTGAAATAATGTAAGTAATTCACTGGGCCCTCATTTGATTCATAGGCAAAGTCTTAAATCTAACTAAAATGATGTAATAATAAGGCAAAATCAATTTGATAATTTAAAACCATGGATAAGACCTTAAACACAAACATTGAGTCTGGTCAATACGCTCACATGTAACATTATGACTATAAGTCATGCACAAGAACGTAATGACAGACTTTGTGCTTGGTTTGCCTTTTAATTTAGAGCCCAGTGAAGAAATTCCCTTTTTCATCCATTTTTAAAGCCATTTGTACTGGGTACCCATTTAGCACTAAGGGACACACAATTCATCTAAAACCCTAGATCCCTAGGGGAAATTCAAGGTCACAGTAGCATACAGACAACACACACATTCACTAACAGCAGAAAAAGTAATTAAAAGTATATAATATAAAAAAACACAACTAAGCAATAAGGACTGTAGAAGATAAATAATATACTAAAATACAAATTATACTAAATACAACTTTAATCTAAATCAATTCTAAAAAACAGTATCCACATAGTGGGTGATTAATCAATCAGGTGCGCTTGCAATGACTGAAGCAGGGACTGAGCCTGTGGTCCTCTGTGCATAAGGTAAGGTAAGGTGCTCTTTGTGAATGAGTGTCATGGTGATGGTGCAAATGAGTAAGTCAAACAGTGCTAGAATAAAGTCCATATATCTATGTATAAATAACAATATTAAGAAAGGTATAAGTGTGGTCACAGTTCAGCTGTGGCATGGAGGGAGGGGTTGTCCATATGTGCTAATAAAGCATGCAAACAGTGAGGCAGAAGACAATGGTAAAGTGGCTAGTGGACAGACAGTTCAAGACATGGAGGTGGTGAAGAGGCAGACAGACTATGCGGAGAAATCTATTTCTCCTCTTCCATTAAGTGATGCATTGAACAGTCCTTGTGCAGTTAAATATTTACAAACAGGTATGTGCTGTGTAGCCTACTTTTTTCTTATTTGCACAGCTCTATCTGTATGCCAATTGGTTTATTATATTGGCTTTTAACGGTAGCCTATGTTTTGTGTTACCTTTATTGTAAAGCTGTAGGCCTGTGTTGCCAATCAGGGTCGACCGAATATTGTTATTTGCACAGCCCTCAGAGCAACTGTATGCCTATTGGTATATGTTATTGTTTACACCTTTTTGCAATTAATGAATATAATCATGAATATAATTAAAACCGGCTGTGTTGTCATAATTGTTGTGTTGAGTGAAAATATGAAGCACTTCGCTCTTTCTGTTTGAAATATCAATATCGTATCGATATCGTATATCGCCAATCAGCCCCAAAATATCGGGATATCAGTTTTGGTCCATATCGCCCAGCCCTAGTTCAATGGCCCTGGGGATGAATGACTTCCTCAGTCTGTCTGTTGTGCAAGGCAGTGAGCGAAGTCTCCAGCTGATCAGGCTCTTCTGCTTAACAATAGTGCTGTGGAGTGGATGACACTCATTGTCAAAGATGCTGATCAGTTTGTTCAGGGTCCTTTTGTCAGATATTGAAGTGATGCACTCCAGTTCAGCTCCCACTACAGAGCCAGCTTTCCTTACCAGCCTGTCAAGTCGCCACGCATCCTTCTTTGTGCTTCCTCCCCAGCATACCACTGCATAGAAGAGGACACTGGCAACAACAGACTGGTAGAACATCCTGAGGAGCTTGCTGCACACATTGAAGGAGCGCAGCCTCCTCAGGAAGTACAGCCTGCTCTGCCCTTTCTTGTAGAGTGTGTCAGTGTTGGCTGACCAGTCCAGTTTATTGTCCAGGTGGAGACCCAGGTACTTGTAGGTGCTTACCACCTCGACATTGACCCCATCAATGGAGACTGGTAGCAGAGTGGGCTTAGACCTGCGGAAATCCACCACCATCTCCTTGGTCTTTGAAGTGTTGAGTTTGCACCATTGCACCAAGTCCTCCACCAGGCTCCTATACTCCTCCTCCTGCTCCTACCAGTGACAGCATTACATAGTATAATAGCAGGCATTCTTGATGCACATTGGCGATGTCAGACATGCTGTTCTCTGTATTTTAAGTGTAAGATCAAAATGAGTTTGAAGCTGTTATTTTAAGGTGAAAAAAGAGGTGTTGCTTTCAAGAGAAAAAAATAATATTTGGGGGAAATTTTGTGGCATTATCTTTTTTTAATTTAAGTTTTAGTCTTTTATTTTGAAGCAATCCAAAAGAATTCAGATTATGTTGCATTATTTTGTAATTCAATGGATTACGTTAGTGGTTAGTTATAAAAACATTACATATGGTCTGTATTCAGTAATGGGTTACATTTCAAAGTAATCTGACCCAACACTGCACTTTATTTTGGAAAACAGAAATTGGACAGTTCCAGAAAACAGTCGGTGGTCTAATAGAATTGGTTGATGAACTTTCCAAGGAGACTGAGACAGAGAAGATGAAGGTAAGGAATAGGTGATGTCAGTCATTTACATATGAGTGCAATGCTGTCTAAACCCCTCTACACATACACATGTCTTGCAGGCTATTGGGGCCAGAAACTTGTTGAAATCTGTGGCTAAGCAGCGAGAGGCCCAGCAGCAGCAACTTCAGGCTCTAATTGCTGAGAAGAAGATGCAGCTTGAGAGGTATACCATTGATTGTTATTACAGTTTTTTTCAATCACTAACAAGCGCTTACCCATACTTCAGATACTTCTAAACTCTTAACATAGACTCACATCTACAGTACAAAACACAATTGGCCAAATGGATAATCTTCTTCTCAAAAACACATTTAAATATATACTATGTTAAATATATACTAACTCTTAATTTCAAAATAGAACACATCTTTCTCTGCACACACTAACTTTACCAAAACACTGGAAATCTGACTCAAAATAAAATTATTCTGGCAAAGAATAACACTTGTTTTCACTTCACAAGGTACATGCAGTCAATCAAAGTACATCAGTTTTCAAAATACTGGCTATTGTTGACATTACAACAACTGCATAGACTTTTATGTTTCAGTTTTACAGGTATTTGCATGTAAAACATGCAATCCACCGTTTTTACACTAAATTTATTGGTTGGGAACTGTATGTCCACATGTAATTTTCACATTCAAAAGTATTCCAGTAAAAAGCAAATCGTTTTTTTCCCTTACTACAGGAGGCACAGTAGAAATACTGTTTACAGTATAATAGAACAGGAACAGTTTTACAGTATTGCTTACAGTGCACAAAATATCCATGAAACACACAAGGGCATTCTGAACAAAAAACAACAAATTATTGTATCTAATCTCTGCGATCTTCAGGATTAGGCCACATGTTTTCCAACATCGCATTGATTACATGATCAATGATAGTGGCACGGATTTCATCACTGACAACTGTTCTTGCAGCCTTTGGAATGCCACCACCACGCATTCTTACACCTCTACCTTGCCCTCTCCTTGGGCCTGCTCTTTTCCCTGGCCCTGCTCCTCACTGCATCTCTCACTGAACCTGCACCTCTCACTGCTCCTGCACCTCTCACTGCATCTCTCACTGAACCTGCTCTTCTTCCTGAGCCCCTTGCTCTTACTCTTCCTTGCCCAGACATTACAGTGTTTGTCTTTTTCTGTTTCCAAAAACATCCCTCCTCAAAGTCCTCCTTTTACTGTATAAGTGTCAATGTAATAGAAAAAAATAACCCCTGCCACTAAGTCTAAGCCAGACTGGAATCAGCTGTGGTTGGCCCAATTTACCCAACATAAATCAGTTGTGTGTCAATTACTCAATTGTTTGTTTATTATCAGTTGATTGTTGGATGTTGTGTGTTAACATTCGTAAATGCTACAAAAACAATCCATAATTTTGTTGGGAGGTATAGCTTGTCTGTTAAGAAAATGTAAGCATTGTGGAAATGTGTTCACTGACTGCATATCGTGTGAAAACGACATGAAATGTGTGAATGGTATGGCCACAAAAGACCGATGCTGTGCTAATTGTATTTAGAGTTTTGAAAATGTGAGAACTGGTTGGACAAACGCTTGTTAGTGACTGAAAAAAACTGTAATGCATATTTGTTTTTTTACATTTACCTTCAGTAAAGACTTGGTATAAATTCTAAACATTTCACTACTATTTTCACCTTCCTGTTCTAGGTACCGGATTGAATATGAGGCATTGTGTAAAGTTGAAGCGGAACAGAATGAGTTCATAGACCAGTTTATTCTGCAGAAGTGACCAGACCATGGAGGTTCTATTGATTCCAGCGTTCCACTTTAATTTTGTCTTTGTTTTGTGTTTTATTCTTAATTTGTGGACGGCAAGCCCAGTGAAACTTGAATACCAAGAGGCCTCAGACAGAAAAGTATTCAGTTCTGTCTTATCTACAGCTAGTAGATCAGTTATCAAAACTTACACATTAGAAATCTCAACTCCCCTTCACCCCATGTTATCAAGCATTGAGTGCTTGAGCATAGCAGGGATTCCACTAGTGATATATTTGCCCCATTATGTATCAGAGAGGCAAATATAAATCTTATAATAAATACTATTTATATATAGAGGAATTTATTTATACTATTTATACTGAGGGGTTATGATGTAAAGCGCACATTGTTTTTTACCACTGAGGAAAATAATACAAACTACAGTATTTGCATGTTGCTGTTAATAATTTTTTGAAATTCAAAACCTTTATGGAATACAGTTTTCCTCATTATAATGTGTACTTTCTAATCCCCAATGTAAGAGATTCCATTATAACTCCAGTACATTTCATCATACTGTTTGTTTTACTCATGGGACCACACCAAAAACATTGCTCTCAGGAGGGACATTTAAAGTTCAGGAAAGTTTACAAACATTCAAATTTGCAACCATTTTTTGCTTTTGTTTATTGCATAAATAGTAATTGTACAAAAATTACAAATCCCCTCTGTCTTATGTGTAATGACATGTAGACACATTTCACATTATAGTGAAATATACTTGAATAAATCTTTTGCAGATTCATGTTTTCATTGTCTTTCTCTTGAACAGTTTTGATTGTGCAGTGGTCGGAGACAATTCTGAAGCCTAATCTGAGTGAATTGTAAACCTGCAAAGTCAATTGTGTTATGATACTGCCATCTATTCACTACCTGTACGGCGTCTCACTAGCTACACCTGAGCTGTTATAGATCCCACAATTATAAATAGATCATGCTCTAAACCAATTTTGTATCGTTGTAAGTAATACATCACAAATTCACATGTGTGTCACACACAGGAAGTTATGACATGACGTCTATTTTACTTTCTTAGACTTCGATTTGGACCTTCCTCCCTGAGAGGCCCCTGTATATGTAGAGCTGAAGAGCATCGTTAATAGCAACATAACAGGGACTATGAGGTATGGCGCGTAAATGGACATTAGAGTGAGCCGCTCCCGCATGGTCTGAGGCCCAGGATAGGGGGTCTGAGGGAACTGATGGAAGAAGACGTAACTCAGGATGGGGATTAAGGTTGTGGCCACATGCGTCGAGTACACAATTGCTGGGGTCCTGATCCACTTGCAGCCTCCTGTGAATGAGAGAAGATGCTATACTCCACTATACTGTAATAGAGAGACACATTCAAGATAAACAAAAATAAACACTGTACGAAATATACTCGTATAGAGTACGTCTTGGTTACATGAGGAAATAATTTAGGATGAACAGAAAAATTACGAACTTAATATCGTAAATGTACCACTAGGTGGCAGCCTGTAAATGCAAATCGGAGCCCAGTTTCATCTAATTTCCCAGCCCAAAAGTCACTGCAACGACTTAAAACCGGTTGACAACGTTTCTGATATAGTTCATTATTTCAAGTATTACTAACCTTTCCAAAATGCATATGCAGCAACAGGGAAGAAAGGCAGTTGTACAAGAGCCTCGCAGAATATAAAGGATTTAAACCACACAGGAGGGTCCAGCATCATTGGATCTTTGTATTCAGCGGCGTACCATCGCATTAATTGTTTAACCTGCAAAATACGTTGTTACAGATATAGCCTAACTTTTTTTGTCAAGCGACACAAACAAATCACATGAAACCGTAAGACGTAAAGATGCAGGCCTAGGCTAATATCCATTGAGAATAAACTTACCGTTTGAGGGAACACATGCTCCGGTAGTAAGGCTTGGAAATCGATGAATAAAGTTATTGGAATGTGGGAGGCAAAATACAAAAAATAAATTATCTCTAATATGCGAATAACCATTTTGACTGGAGAAGGGTTTGGAAATCTCAGACAAGGCTACACCAAAGACAATACATGTAAAATAGGCTGTAATATTCTTCCTGGTCAAATGAAAAAGGGCGGTGATCATTCACTGTATAGCGTGGCTTTGCCTTCATTCAATTGGCTTTTTCTCTCAGTTGATTTGAACAGGGGCGTTGCGGACGCGGCTCATTGGCTGTTTTCAGCTGTGAGTACAGCCCCTACTCTGGCCAACAGGCAAAATGTAGCCTACTTGTTGGCAGTTCATGTAAATGTTGGTCGGGTTCGGGTAGTTACAGAGTAGCCTATTTCCTCCCCATTTGTATCAGACACTTTACAGGACGTACATTACATTTACAGGAGTTAAAGAACTACAAAAGAAAGAATAGGCCTATTCGTCCCATAAAAAATAATTTATTAAAACAGCAGACAGTTAAGGCTCAGCCTCGAGGACAGTCAGTCCAAAAGATCATAGTCTAACCCAGATGAATAGGCTACAGATAGTGGAGTGACACTGACCCCAAGTGACAAGACAGTAAAAACACCTGACAGCAAACTTCCAACCATATGTGCCATATGTGATACATATATATATATGATACATAATGTATTTTCTTTAATACACAGTGAAGTGTGAAAAACCCTTTACACAGACGTTCCTTTCTGTCAGCAATTCTGAACAATGAGCCCAAAAGAGTACAATTTCCCCTGCACCAATATCAACAACAACAAAACGTTTGCCCTGACCGATGAGGCCCACACATCGTCTGACAAAGAGAGGAGTCAGGCCTCTATGGCTGAACCAACATCCACATAGTCCTGCATGTTGAAAAGAAAGGGGAAAAAAGTTGGTATTTTATCAATGGCAGTGGACAGCATATAATGAAAGGGAATATAAAGGCACCCACTGAATCGTTTTCCAGCACGTTCTCTAAGGTTCTAACAATATCAGTGAAGGATGGCCTTGATGTGTAAGGTTCCTGCCAACAGTCTTTCATTATTTGTTGTCTGTGTGGAAAATTAGAAGTAGACTGTGTTAGATCCCATCAGTACTATGCATACATTTGGCGGTCAACATGTGAGTGAAAAAGCCAAAAATAATCTTCATTTCAGATGATTATCTCAAATGAACACACCACATTTCACTGTTCTAGATCTATCAAGTTAATGTGTTTTTCTTATACTCACATCTCTGGCCTACAACTGTCTGGACCAACGTTTCTGTGTCCAGCACAGATGTGATACACCACCTCCTCAGACGTCTCCAGGTTCGGATACGGCAGGGTTCCTGAGGCAGTTAACACTGTCATTCCAGTGGTCACCAAAGCCAAATGTACAGAGATCATCATTGTGAAAGGATGAAATATACATAGAGCTTACCAAATGACTGCATCTCCCAAAGCACAATGCCATATGCCCAGACGTCTCCTTTGAAGCTGTAGTAGTTGTTCCTGAAATACTCAGGTGGGTACCAGCGCAAAGGCACACGCTCCTGTTTCAATGCATTGCAAAACAAATTGACATTATTTTTTTGTTTTGTGTGTGTGTGTGTGAATGATCACTGTGGTTCATGCTTCACACGTCTATTCAGAACACTTTGGGTTTGCTTGCTTGGTGTGAAATCATGGGTTGTCACTGTCGGCCACACTGGTGTGCATCAAAGAGAGCCTGATTTTGCATTGGTAATGTAATGTTTATTTGTCATTATAAGTCACTTTGGACAAAAGTGCCTGCTAAGAACTAGAAGCATAAACTATAATCTCATTTATATCTACCCTGTAAAGAAAATTACATTTATACTGCCAGTTCCATCCTCTGTTTGACTTTGCTTTCTCACTGTGCCTTAATATTTGCTACAAATTATATTATGTTGAACATGGCTGAAAGTGGCAAACAATGACCATGTGACTCATATTTTCAGTGTCTTGCTAACAGAACACGGTGAGATATGAAAGGAGCGATCGCTTCAACAAGTAGGCTACTGTATGTTCCATTGACATAGTTTGTGTATGTATTATTTACTGCAAAAATAGAATTGTGACATGGAACAATTAAAACGGTTTTACTAGTCATTCTACTTAAAAAGGTACAACTCATATGAGAAAGTCTGTTAAGTGCCTTAGGCTAGACAGTATACTATAGTTTCTGCTCCATTCAGTTAGAGAGAGATCTTGAAAAATCACTTGATGAAACATGAGCCACACCTCAACATGCGCGTACATTTTGTTCAGTGCACATATACACAATCCATGAAATGAAATACTGTGTATTTGAATAATAATAATAATAAAAAAAACAATTATAAACACACCACTGTTTCAGATCCAGCAGCTCCAATTTAATAAGTGTGCCATATAAACTGTAGGCACTGTGTAATGTGTGGACATGGCTGACCTTTCGCTGTTTCTTGTGGGTGCTGCGTCGGCTCCTCATGCGTGTCAGGTCCCTGGACAGACCAAACTCGGCCACCTTCACTTCCCAGGGGAACCGGCTCACCATGATATTCCGTAAGGCAAGGTCACAGTGCACTATCTGCATCACACAGTGAAAAGGTGATGGGTCTCTCTTTTTTCTCTCCTTCTTTCTCTCTTTCTTTCTTTTCTTTCTTTACTGAAAACATTGTAGAAGCTCTCTACTTTGTGCTTTAACTTGTCGCAGCTTGTAAAATACACCAATTATGCTTTCATTTTGTTTAATTATTTATGAATAGTGAGCAACGGATTGTACACTTGAGATCACTTTTGTTTTTTCGAGCAGGGTCTTGGTGTACACCTTTGCAGAATCAGTTCACCAAGGACAAAGCAGCAAGTGATGTTTTGTGAAAATGTGTTGTAAACCTGGTTACCATTTTGGAGCGCACATGCTCCATTGCCAGGGCTATGTGGTAAGAAGAGATGGTGAAGAGATTTTGCAGCTCAGGGTCTGAGGCCAGCTTATCTCGTTGTGTCTGCAGGAAATTACGCAGCGTCCCATAGCTCACAAACTCCATGATCAGCATATAGGGTTCTGAAAGAACAGAGGAGCGCACGTTTGAATTAAGTCAAAGTTTCAAGAACTTGTAAAAAACGTCACTCATTTGTATGTGGTTAAGGGGAAGTCATACCCTGCACGCTGTTCCATTCCAACAGCTGCAGGACGTTTTTGTGGTAAAGCAGCTTTCTCATGATAGACGCCTCCACTTCAACCTGTTTGGGGCTGACCCCTGTGGAAACAGTCCAAAAGTGCCTGCGTCATGTCTACAATACTGAACCACACAAATCATTAAATATTATTAAATGTTAAATATTAATTTCCAACACAAATAAGCCTTATCAAGATTATATAATTAAGCAATATGACAAGAGTGGGTGTGGTGTTGGTAAAGGATATCACCACGGCTGTAATTTGGCCGTAGGTAAGAGGCCGGAGGCCAAGTGTTGCATTTGAATGAATTGGCCAAAAATAGAATAAACGTAGACAGTAAAACAATAGATGTACAATACGTTTCCCTTTCTTCCATTCTGTTGTCCAATAGTGTGTCTTTGTATCTTATACACCATTGAGTATAGTATGCTGTTATATAACCTATACATACAGTATAACCTTTCTATCTTTTAGGTAATGAGAAAATACCTTCTTTGGAGATTTTGCAGGTGATCATTGAATGGCCTTTGCACGTGCCACGGGTCATTTTAGCTTTATAGAAGACGCCCTCTTTCCCAGCCTTGATGAGCTGAAGCAGGTTCAGGTCCATCCTTGTAATGTTGGGAACCTGGGGATAAATGGATCAACTTTTTAATTACATGAAGATGGTGATGAATGATCATTTGAGAGAGGGGTTTTCTGAATGTTGGTGATATGGCTTAGTGTACCTGTAATTTTCCATCTATTAACCGAGGTTTATACATTGAATTTGTACATTTTCTTCCGCTATGAGGTTAATACATAGGGGTATGCTATACATGGCAATACATTTATTTTCTTCATACTTCATTCACTGATCTGATCTGAATAATTCTTCTGTTGGGCACTGCAATTAAAACACAGGTGCGAACAGTTTTGGCTTTTTTAATCGGCATAAAACATCACTGTGTGGTTTATACTGTACACATTGCGACTAATACACAGGAAATTATTGTGGCAGCTTCGGGTAGTCCCCAGTATGTGACTAACAGTGATTTGTTTTAAGTACAACACTAACAAAACATGGACAGCTATGTTATCATAAAGTAATTTGGCTGTGCAGTATAGACAACTCCATCAGTCAACTTTTCTAAAGCTGTGAAGAATATGAAGTTTTAGGTACCCTTCTGTTTTTTAGATTACCATCTAGTAACTGCTAGCAACTTCTCTCTTTTAGGCCACACCAAACACCTGGTATCTTCTTTTTAAATGCACTGAGGATAAACCTTTGAAAACCCTTGACAACTTACTGGGAAGTGACTACATTATACCTTTTCTAGGTAAATACTTGGGTAACAAAGTACTTTGCCTTAAGTGGAATAAGGCCTATGGCATTAATGCTTTTGTTTAATTGATCATTTCTTTTTTTTATTTTTGTTGACTAGGAGAAGAAAATGGTAAACAGTATCTAAGCAATGGCTGTAAGGCTTATTTCACATGGTTGCAGTCATAGGCATTTCATGTGAGCACAATGAACCAAGTGTTAATGTTGTGTTTTTTGTGTTTTGAGAAATTAAAAAAAGAAACACATACACAAACACTATATACTGTATACATACAGTGTGTGTCTCTCTCTCACACACACACACACACACACACACACAAACACACAAACAAACAAACAAAACACACACCCACACACACACCTCCTTGTGCAAATGAATGTAGAACGTGAAACTAGGACACTTAAAGAGTGCAGATGTCCACCAAAGGCCAAATGCGGTATCTCAACACATGAGCAAAGGTGAAACTAAATTCATGGATCCAGTCCAAAATGAATAAGTTCCTGTGATTTCATAACAATCAGACCAGATATTTTTTGCTCAATCCTGCTTACAGAAAAAAACAGACAGATAAATAATACTACACCAAACAAATACCGGTAACCACCTTGGAGGAGGTAATACACTGATTTAACACTGGCTTGTAAATAATAATAATTTTGTTGTATGAAATAAGATTAGACAGTAATACGGGAAAATAATATTTTGTAATAGTATTTTGCACAAGGGTATATATATTATATTTATATATGTATACCGTCTCAAACTCCATTATTATTTCCCTTATAACACGGAATCTATGTGAAAATATATATTGCAATAGATACATTATTATAGTTTTACAATTTATTTGTAACTATACTTAAGAAAAAAGCATAGCGTTCAGATGATCTGATGAACTGGCCTTGCATACCAATCAGGCCCTACGTTTAACATAACGCTCCATCAACATTTCAACTAACATTTAACTCGCTCACATTTAGTCACTATTTAGACCAACTCATAAGCACATAGGGGACTAATTCCCATGTAATCAGATTATACCTTTTCAGTAATTCTGTGGATTACACTTTTAATCACAGATTGAGTCATGTACCAAATAATATACCTACAACAAGCAGGTGGCAGTTTCACTGTAATGAATACACACCTCTTTTTTTCTGTGTATATTAAATGAACTCGGTGTACTTCACTGACATACTTCTCTCACGGTTAGATGGAGAGGTGTCTACCTGTGGCGGAGGCCTCCACGGGAGCCTGGAGTTTCGCCATGTTTTACCCCTCTGCAGTGGGCCCTGGGTGTCCCTGGGGTCTACCATGCCAGGCAGGGGCTGAGGCACACTAGGTTGCAGGGGTGAGGAGTCTGCTGTTGCTGGGGGAACATTCATCAGCGGACGGCCAAGTCCTCGACGCAAGTCCTCAATGGTCTTCCTTAAAGAGTGAAATCTGACGAAAACAAAAAGAAAGAAAATCCGAATAAAAAGTAAAAAAATGAATGAAAGTGAACATGTTTATTTTGTTGTGGCATTCTAGTGGGTTTCCTGCATAAGGAAAGTGTTAATTAATGGGATTCCTGAATACACATACAGTTCTTTATTTCTTTTTAAGCACAGAGCATTTTGGTTCTGTAGCATATAGCGTAAAGTCTAAGGTGAGATTTGTTGATCTCGATAGTACATTTGTATGTTTTAGAGACCTTCATTTCTCTCGTTTAAAAGAACCTTACTTCTTTATCCAGATGCCTCCCAGCACCAGGATGGCGAGGATGGTGACGACTGAGATGACAATAAGAATGTAGTGTTTAAAGTCCAGGTCAGGGCCTGTGATGGAGCACAGGGGTCAGTAATGTAAATGACGCGCACAAGCTCTGCCCTGTGTCCTCTTCATCTGCGTGCAAAAGTGCACACCGGACGAGGGAATCAGGCCATGTAGAGACCACTTACATGAACAGAAACCACAGCACACACTAACAGCCACCGTGCTGAAAATGACCATCAAGAACAGCACAGGAGACAAACGGATGTATCGTTATGCTAGACACTAATCGGCATGGCATAGACAAATACCAAAAAGGCACTTTAATAAACCTACGCAACCACAGGCTGAATAGACATCAAATTGAACTTACCTGTAGTTGTGTTATTGTAACTTGGAGTCATATCAGCATTCTGTGTGTCGTTTTAAAGGCACAGAAAGGCATTCAATTACATACAGTAAAAGGTTGATGAGTTTATGCCAAAGAACAGCACACAACAATATACAGAGTAGCTGATTTGAAATAAGACACAAGGATGTGAAATGGTGCGTAAACAAAGTCAAAGTTAAAGGTAGTGTACAATACACATTAGTATTACATTCCTGAAATTTTTACTTGATGCGGCGGCGGCGTGTCTGTGATGTTCTGCATAGGCCTTTGTGTAATCTTTCCTTCGTCGGTTAACACCCAACTGGTAGTCATTAGTGTATACTAAAGTCAACATTATTCCACTTGAATACGTTTTTTTACTCACCTCTAATCATCTCTTTAGCAGGAGTACATAGCTTGATGGTCCATGCATGGTTGTTATCTTACAAAATTACACTAGATTTGAAACGTCAGTCATTTCTTATCCAGAATTATACTGTTAGTACAACTCCAAGCACCTCGGTGAGAATATCACATCCCTGCGACAAAACGCTGCCAACAGACAGACAGAAAGGAAGAGTGTGATTGAAAGAGGGAGAAACACTGAAAAATGAAGCGTGACACCTGTGGCTGTGTAGAAGTCACTAGTGGAGCTTGGAGACTGGGTGTTGCTTTTTTGTTAAGGGGAGACCCACTTCCTGCTAGAGGCATGCTGTGGCTTCAATTGTCAGCACTTGCAAGGCCGTAAGAGATGCACCATCTCAAGAGTCCACCCTCTGCATTCCCCAAACAGGACGTGGCTTTGCATGTAAACAATAGACAACCCGTGCAAAGCACTGGCCGAGTCACACGGGTTAATGAGCACACACAGGTGCACAGAAGACGGACATACACTAAATGTCATTTGAAGGTCTTCCTTTCAGTGTTCCTTTCAGTCGCTGCACTTTTGCTTCGCGGTAGCAACCTTTTGTCTGGGTTGCAAGGTGGGCTTGTGAAATGGGAGGGCTGTGGTTTTTCTAGTTGCCTTTTCAAGGCCTCATTCAGAAAGATGTATCTTCCTCTTCTGCATGCAAACTTGCAAAAGCGGGGGTAGTGTATTTATAGAACATGACACAGACAACTCCAGTGTGATTCTGATTGCTTCTGCTGTATTTAATTGGTCTTGGATAATTGTTACAGATCAACAGCTTCACCTCATATACAACTACAGATACAGTTTTTACAGTTCATAGTCAAATACATATTTTTTTATAGATTTATTTACAAAACACTTTTATGTACATTTTTTAAATGTCAGTGCAATGTCATTTGTATTCTTCAAAAAAACACTTTATAAAATAAAATTCATTAAATTAATAGCAAAGCTCTGCCAACCCATCAAACTTAATCTATTAAAAAAATCAAGACAAAAAATAAAACAGGACAAAGACATACATTTCAGTAGTAGATTGCACTACCAGTCAACTGATCAGACTTCTGCCAGAAAGCTGTTAATAAATTATCCCTGTTTTTAAAATGATGCATGTGTGCTCTTGAGTGTAAATGAAGGTAAAAATCTGTCTGTGCAGTGTGTTTTTAAATTTAGGAGCAACTAAACGGTAAGTGTCCTGTCTAGCTAGGTCTAGTGACATCATAATAACCTTTCTTCGTGGCCAGGCCTGAGAATGAATGTGTGGAAACCCCTTTCCTATGAAAGCTGTGGACAGGCCGAGGGACTTCCTAGGTGCTCCCTTTAAATTGTGTGCTGATTTGAAATACTGGACAACCATTTCTCGCTCTCCGAACAGTTGGACATGGATACAAAAAAAAATGTGCCATAACATGACCATCAATAAGTTACAGTACTGCGGTTATGGTTCATTTCAAACATTGTATTTTGAGACAGGGCTGCAAGCTTATTTTTTTTTCATGACAGGCTTAGCACTTTCATCTGACTTTGAAACCCCTACAAGTAGGCCTACAGCAGCAAAAACACTTCAGTGTGTGTGTGTGTGTGTGTGTGTGTGTGTGTGTGTGTGTGTGTGTGTGTGTGTTGCGTGTGGGTGCGTGTCTGTGTGTGGTGTGTGTGTGTGTGTGTGTGTGCGCGCGTGTGTGTGTCAGGGGAGGGGGGGGGGGGGGGCACATTGATCTCTACAAGCTCAGTAAGGCTTAATGCCCTCCCCTCAGAGGAGATTCATAGAATCATACAACCATCAATATACAGAAAGCAAAACAACAACAATAATAACAACCACCAAACATTCACTATTCGTTGTTCAACATCTCTCTTCACAGTGGTGATGCAGATTTAAGAGTTTCAAATTAAATGCTACCGCCAATCTCCACGCTTCGGCACAGGTCTCCATCAACCGCGGTCTACAAAAAGAAACTCTGAGGTTTCCTAGAACATCTACCAAATGTCCAGTGAGACCCAGTCTCTTCCTATCTCTGGGCAAGCCATTCCTATCTCTCCAGGCAACTTGTATCAAACTTTGGCTTGACAATACAAAACCTCTTCCATATCTAGCAACAGCAGGTTTGAGTGCATTTGGCTACAGATCTTAGTCAGTGGCATCAAAGAGACTTCCGCGAAGAAGGGAGGGGAAAACGGATCAAGTGTTGACATTCTATTAAGCGGAGATGAGATGACCAAGCTATACATAGTAGTGAAATGGCAGAGCAGACTGATATGTGTTTACTTCGGTCCTTGCAGCGAAAAAAAAAAACAAACAAACAAAAAAAAGAAGTCCTTGCTAACAAACAAACAAACTGTGCTTAAAAAAGTACATAAATAAAAATAGATTACTCTAATAATCAATATTCCAAAATAAACAAAAATAGCAATAAATTAAACATAACATTATGTTGTTTCATTGAGATGTATTCCATGTGGCACCTATCCTCATGCTGTACTAGATTCAAACTGAAGTTATAACCACAATAACCACAAATCAATTCTCCTCAGGAGTCAATATGGTTCATCTGAGCACAAAATGAGGAATTGGCAGTTAAAGAGTCTGAAAACTATGACTGTAATTCATCTTCATTCATCATGATTTGGGGAGCTTAATGGTCCCATGGGCCCCAGGAGAAAAAGAAAGAGTCTTCAGAAATGTGACTGATTTTCTACGGTGGGTATGACACGCTGATCATTTTTCTTATTACAATTTGCTTCATAAAGAAATAATGAAAAGAAAACTGAGGTAGTGACGTATGACATCTGATAAAAAGCAAACCTTTGGAAAATGTTTTGGTTTGGCCAATGACTGAATGAGATACTCTTTTTCTGTTAGTTTTACAGATATTCAAATACTGATTGTGTGCTTGTCATGGCGGGCCATGGCAGCCTACAGCACAGACAGCAGGCTTCTTCTAAAGAGACACGTCAGTTCAGGCCTGTAAGTATGTCATGCTTCCTTCCCCACAACCATACATATAGATGTGTGTACATCTATGTGTATGGTGTCACACACATTCTTTTGGAGGGGGAGTGGGCTTTATGGTGAGTAGTACAGTGAGCTCATGTTGGTCCATTTCGTGCTAAAAATGGGGTGCTTTTGTTCACTTGGCAACAATAAAAAATAATATTGTTCTTTCATTTCCTCTCTCATTCATTCAGTCAGTCAGACACACTGCAAAGTCGCACACCTAAGTAAGCTGTAAGTTACCTCTATCCAACATGGTGGTCAGCAATGAAGAAAAACTCAGCTTGTGATTCTTTAAAAGAAGGAGACCCTTTGTGCTTGACACTCGGCGGCCCCTCTCCTCGCCAGCCTTGCACCTCGCCTATGCCTGCGTCTCACGCGTAAAGTGCTTCTGTGGAAGAACGTGACATCACTGAATGACGCAGTACTTCTTGTAGTCCGACTCAAAGTCCTCGTCCATGCTTGTGGTGTCGGCCATCTTTTTGCCATCAGTCTTTGGCAGAAACTGCGAGTAGTCCACTCCCTGCTGCTCGTAGAAGAGGATGTAGGCAGAGTCTGTGTCAATCTCCCCAGAGTGCACCTCCTACAGGTCAAACCATAGAACTGTAAGTCTCAAAGCTAAAAAAACTAATCATGTCAGTGATCAAACAGTTGAACGCTCTTTTTTTATTTATTAATGTTGTGTTTAATTTGTGCTTTAACATATGCTGGGCTCATACCTTGCAGCTGCTGTCGTTGTAACAGTACCATTTCTCATTGGGGTTTTTGGCGTAAGTCACATAGTGGCCCCCTCCCATGATACCTGAATGGCACTAAAATAAACAAATGACACGTATGCTTATGGTTTTGAATATATAATGAACTTGTGAAAGTAGCAGATAATCAGCACCACCTCAACTGTGAAAAAAATGTATACAGAAAGAGACAGAGAGAGATTGTTTGTTTGTTTGTTTAATTTAAGGCCATTTCCGCAACTAAGGCTATTTAATGGCCAGAGCATTGTGTGTTATAGAAACTTAAATATGTTTCTTAAAATCTTTGCTAATAAGATATTCTAAAACCTTCAAAGGTGGGACCTTACTAAAAACATCAGCTATAGAATTTTGATGATAAAATTGTTGTCTTTTGGTTGAGAGAGAGAGAGTTGGGAGGGATGGGTGAGAGTTTAACCCCCAAGTGTGTGTAACACTTACTGAGATTGCATACAAATTGTATACAGGCTGCAGGCAGATTTGGTCTCTTTGGTGAAGAGCGGTCTCCACTTCTGCGTTGGTCTCTGCGTGGCCGTTGGTGTTGCCGTGGCCGCCGTCCGTCCCCAGCCCGTTCATCACGACCCCGTCGTTCTCGCTTCCGGAAGCCTCCTCCGACCAGGAGTCCAGCGTCCCTTCCTCCTGGCCTGCCGCCGTCGTCGTCACGGCGTCCGGCCCCAGGGGCACGAAGGCCTCCACCTCAGTCACGGAGCTGGCATCCGGCTCGGGCCCGCTCTCCTTGACGCTGCCGCTGGTGGCGCTGCCCGCGCTCCCGCTGGTCACGTTCAGGCTGCTGCTGTCCAGATTCTCCTTGCTGGTGGAGAGCCGGTGGCGGCTGCCCAGCTGGGGCAAGCGCAGGCGGCCCTGCTTACGCCCGCCGCCACTGCCACCGGTCTTGGGGCTCCCCGCAGGGCTGGAGCCCTTCAGCGGGCTGCCCGACCGACGAGCCAGCGCTGGGGACGCTACGGGAACAAGAATAGGAGCTCATGATGACGAGAACTACTCTAAGGGAGCTTTCTCACTGCCTGTGTAACTCCAACTGCCAACTTTTACTTCCCTCATAACTAAATATTCAACATGAGAACAAAGTCCCGCGTTAATGCTCGGGGCACGCAACACATTTGTTAGATCTTGGGAAGAAATATTGACGAGGAAAGAAGTGGGATTGTGAAAATACACTGGAGCATTCATGCAATCGAAGGGCGTGTTGATGAAATCAGGAGCTTTTTTTTTTTTTTGCACATTTTCCACATCAAGCAGTCATAAGCAGAGGTGGAAAACTCCAGCTTTGAAAAGTAAGCTCTAATTTAAATCTGCTGGTTTTAGTGAATGGTTGGAACAAATGCGTGGTAGGACTTCTACTCTCTGAAGCTCGAGTTTTCCCACCTCTGGCAGTCATAAGGTCATGGAGATCTGATGGAGTGGAGTGTGTGAGACAGACCTTTGGGTGTGCTGGACAGGCTGCTGACGGTGCTGGAGGAGACGGAGGAGATGCTGCAGATGGTACCACTGGCTGCCGAGGAGGGCGCGTCGCCTCCAGCCCCTGCCACCACCCTCAGGGCCTCCTCCCGCAGGCTCCTCTCCAGGTCGCGCGGGGCCAGGAAGGCGCTGGGGTCAAAGCCCTCCCTGGGGAACTTCACGATCTTCTGGGACTTGATCCAGCGAGCATTAACGAACTGGAACCGTTTCAAATGTACTATCTGCAAATCAAGAACAATAAAAAGAATTCATAAAGATATTTTACAGTACAAGGACATTAATCATTGATTCTGTACTCATAATTCTTAGTAGAACAAAAGAGTTCAGTCAGCAATATGCGCCAATGAAAATTAGCACCAAGATATGAACCCTGAAGGCAGCATCTGGGTAGCTTCACAATCAGGGAAAACTCTTTGTTTCACAAAGGGAAAAAAATATCAGTATAAGGTAAATATTAGTATACAATATTTGCAGCATTTATACATTTTCATTTTTAAGTGTTTATTATGTCAAGTGATTAGCCTGATTGTGAAAAAACTGCCCATCTATCAAATTAAATAGTGTGCTCCAAAATACACTGCTAAATGAGTACTGACTGTTACAACATGCAACCATTAAAAGTATCTATCTGACTGCCTGTCCAAACAGTTTCAACATGGAGTCTGACCAGGACTGGGGGCAGCCTCCAGAGGTCCAGCTTCTTGGTGGCCAGCCGGTGGGTCTTGCACTTGGAGCAGTAGTAGAGCTCGTCCTCGCCCAGCTCCTCCTCGCTGGTGAAGGCCCGCAGACAGCTGTCCAGGCTGATGGGCTCGGCCTGGGCCCTCCGACTCTGCTCCACGCTGGAGTGCTCCTCCACTATCTACTCCGGGGATGGGGGGAGAGAGAGAGAGAGAGAGAGAGAGAGAGAGAGCAGAGGGAGCGCGCAGAGGGAGTAAGAGAGATAAGGAGAGGGGGAAAGAGAGGGAAAGTGGGAGAGAGATAGTGGATGAGCTGCTGTTGTGTACAGTCCATCGGTCAGAGAATTATTGAGCTGAAACATCCAGGCCCACGTAAGACACTATATCCAACACCCTCCCTGCTTGCTCTTATCCATTTCCTCTTCTGGAACATGGGGAAGGAGGTAGGCCTACAAATGATTCTCAATATGCCTGACTAAACAATTTCAATTCACTACAGCAGGCATGGCTGGCACAGACTGTTTTATCGTGTAAGACCAGAGCTAAGTATCCTATTTACTTTAGTAAGCCTGTATGAAATTTCATAGGGAAAAAATACTGCACATTAAGTCTTTTTTATTTACTCTGTACAGGGTTTCTGCCAGTTTCAACAAGTTAAATTTAAGGCATTTTAAGACCTTTGAAATGTATGACATATATCTGCCTATACTGGCAAAAACTGAATGATGAAGTGTCCCAGAATTACTAGTGAACTGAATGAATTTATACTGCAATAAATTGTATCCAGGCTGCAAAGTAATAAACCTGTACAATTATCAAACCATTAAAGAAAAGTGTGTAAAAAAACTGTACGAATAGCAATACACGAGTGTTAACATAATTAAGAACAACTTAAAAATGTCTTGTTAAGACCTAATATGCATATTGCTACATTTTGTCACTTTTTAAGACCCTGCAGAAACCATGTAAACAATTTTGTGATTTTGATCACTACTTTCTGCAGCTATGAAAGTCAACTGGCCGTGAAGTGAATAAACCATGATGGCATAGACTGATTACTGTGCAATAATAATGAATATTAACCCTTAGAACCCTAAGCTGTTTTTAGGGCATTTTCACTACCTTTATTCATAAGGATTTATTCTGGTCATTGTAAGTGCTACACACACATATTACATATTGTTTTTTTCAGGAGAGTCTAGGCTATCCTATCCAGATAATTTCATGTATTATGTGTAGCATTGATTTTATTTAGAGTAATGGGTGTGCAGCGTTGGTTTGTGGACATGACGTTATTATTTTGCAGTCACTTCGTCTGTTTTTATAAGCCAGAAGGATCGATAAACATGGTACCAATGGATAGCCCTGTGCCCCCTCTTTCATCTGATATGCTTGCCATATCGATGCGATCACGGGTTCGCGAGTAATTCAAACGAGAGTAATGGGTGTGCAGGTGAACGCAGAGAAGTATAGACTGTAAATATGATGCAATTTGATTTAATTTCATGATTTTTTTTCATGTTCATACTTGATCGTACAGACAAGTGTGTAGTCTCGTTGGAAAGCCCCACTTCTGCTCTGTCATGCAATAAAGGTTTCATTTTGCTGCAATGAACAGTTCCGGAGCAATGTAACAGAGAAGAAAGGGTGTGTTTTTTTGACGCACTTTGCGTCAATCGGGTTCTAAGGGTTAAAGAAACCGATTGTAAGCAGCAGAGGTATTCTTGAAAGGTGGCTGTTAGCAAAAGCCAAAGGAGAGCCCAGGCAGGGCAAATCACTGATCGCTCATTTGATGACATCATTTCCCAGTGATGGGTGGAGAAATCAATGCACGACTGTGTCACTCGAGGCCAAGGTGACCGGGGGCAGTTAGAGGGGCAGCAGTGCCAGTGCTTGACAGCAGTGTGGAAAGACTCCATGCTGACCTTTGCCGAAGCTTTTGATAACGACAGAAGAAATTAGCTCAAGACCTTGACCTTCAGCTTATCAGTGTTACCTCTAAGGTGTATTTTTCCGAGAACTTAGGTTCATACGTAGAAGATTCATGAAAACCGCAAATGCACTCACGTACACACAAACACTTGTAAAACCTTCCGACACACACACACACACACACACACAAACATATAGGCCAATGCGCATACACAGACACAAATACTCAACCATCTATTCTCTCTTTCACACACTCTCTCTCTCTCACACACACACACACACACAGGAGGTGTGATTTGTGAGGTGCATTTGCAGCATGCCCTGCAGTACAGCAAGGTGGTGTTGCTCTCTCACCCTCTCCTGGGAGGTCTGGTAGCGGAGGTGCAAGGCGGTGGGGTCCCAGTCCACGGCGATGTAGGCGTTCCCCAGGGAGGCCCTGTCCTCGCAGCAGTCCACCATGCAGCCTCGGCAGAACCTGACACACACACACACACACACACACAAAGAGACAGCTTTCATTAGTCATATCCTACCCTGCATTAGGGCAGCTCGCCAATGCGGGCAATGAACTGCATATTGCAGAGCACAGCACAGTGTGATGGATGCCCTTACCTGTACCAGGGGCACCAGGCACAGGAGTTGCCATCCTTCTGCACCACGCGCAGGGTGAAGGGGTACTGGTAGCCCATGCTGTCATCACTGAGAAAATGACAGAGCAATCGTTCATCCTCTTATTAGACTTGAAATGTCAAAGTCTTTAATGCAGTGTTGGACACATGACACGCACCATCGCTCCACAAGACTGATGCACTCAACTGCATATGACTATATCAATGACATGACCATGACACGGTCACGGTCATTACAAATGACAGGGCTTGCTCTTCATCTAATATTACTAAAGGTAGTAGATCAAACACTGAAACATGACTTGGTCATTTCTGATGAATCTTATTTAAATGTGATGAACCTCTCGCCGCATATTGTATTATGGTCCATATAATAAGGGTCCAGTTCTTGGTCCTATGAGTAGAGTTGTGGTGGTGGTAGTGGTGGGGAGTTGTGGGCTCTTACCAGTCCTGTGCGTGGTTGCTGGCCTCCTGTGGGGGCAGTGGGCTGGCCAGCCGGGAGACCTGAATCCACACGGCGTCGTACAGGTCCTTCTTGCTGGTGTGCACCGTGCAGGGCACGATCAGCGGCATGCCGAACAGACTGGGCCGGTTCTTCTGAGAGGACAGGAAGTACAACTCCGTCCGCATCTGGAGCGGGAGGACACACACACACATATACACAAATACTGCTGAGTCACACTTCAGTGCGCTGCTGCTGAGTCACGTTTCAGGTGGGCTGCCACCATTCATTTTCCTTTTGGCCCTGGCCAGAGACTGCGGAGTTGGAGGCAAGACTGGAGTTATGGTTATGGTATTTAGCAGACACTTTTGTCCAAAGCGACATACAAATAACAACAATACAATAGTTACATTTAACAGTAAACAATTAACAAGTGGTAAGACTACATTAATGTCAATTCAATCAATAGCCTAATGAAAATAAATAAATACTCTAAGTTGTAGGACTAGATCTCATTTTAGCTTTTCTTCAGATCACAGAATGGATATACTCTATGGAAAGCAGATTATTCAGTTGACCCCAGGGACCAGCTTCAAAGTATGGACACAGAGTCCAAGGGTAAAAAACCTGCTACTTTTGAACATGTTTTATCATTAGAGGTTTTGAGAGAACAACGAACAAAGATTTTCAAGTTAAATTGTGTAAATTGTCCAATATATGGACCTATACATTCCAAAAGTACACATATTAAATGACAGATTCCACTTCAGTTTCTGGATTCAAGTTCAGCGAGTTCTATAGGACGTCATCCCTCTGTCTACGTGTATTCCTTTTAGCTCTGTTCCTAATCCTGAGCTTACATTGCTGTATATCCCCCCACAGCTAACACCTTGGCTACAGCGAAAACCCTTCATAACCTTTACCCCTCTCAAAGTATTTCCCACAATGCCTTGCTCGCAGCTCACCATCTTCCTGTGCATAGCGATGATGTAACCGATGAAGGGGCTGTCCTGGACTGGCACGGCGTGTCCATTGGGAATGCCATTGGCAAGGGGTTTCTCCGGGGAGCATGGCACCACCGTGCTTGGTATTCC
Source organism: Alosa sapidissima (assembly GCF_018492685.1). Lineage (NCBI taxonomy): Eukaryota > Metazoa > Chordata > Actinopteri > Clupeiformes > Clupeidae > Alosa > Alosa sapidissima. Next base: position 9,756,781 of record NC_055971.1, on the reverse strand, counting down.
GTTGGGGATCAGGCTGGGTTTCCCAATGTGACCGTTGGCTGCTGTCCCATTGGCCGTGGGTGTGCTTTCTGCAAAGAGGTACCCATGGACACAGATCACACACACATCACACACACACTTTAGTGACTGGACTATTGAAAGGGAAGACAACTATAAGATATGAATGGACAGAGACACATCACTACGACTGCTCTCACCTGATTGTGTTGGGGAGGTGACAGAGGTAGGTGATCCCGGTACCGGGATCTCAAATGCACAGAGGAAGCCGTTCACAGACAAGCGCACCTTCTGATTGTCCTGTGGAAAGTTCTGCACCAAAAACACAAACGAGCATAAAATGGTTATACATAAAAATGTCTACACCAATCCAAAGAAAGACTTCAGCAGTTTTATTTGGCTGTATTACATTCACTACTCAGCACTTTTAAAAGGTCTTGGTTAGTCCAAGCTCTGTGCTAGCATACTGATATGCTCTAATCATATCCCTGCACCATACGCATACACAAAGACAGGAGTACCAGTCTACACCTCTAGAGGGAGCTCTGCCTACCCTGATGTTGGAGTTGTGGACCTCGGCCAGCAGGATCTGTTCTGGCTTGAGTCCGCACAGCTCGCTCAGCTGCTTCTTCAGGCCCGTGTACTTCTCGTCCATGTTGAGACGCAGGCCGTATCGCACGGGCGTCGAGCCGTCCAGCTTGATCGCTGTGCAGCAGCAGCAAGAAATAAAAACGAGAACACCACGGTGAGTCTGTGTTCACGTCCAACACGTGAAAGGGAACTGGACTCAGTGTTCCCCTTTTTAAGGATCTAGAAACATCCTATTTTTATACACATCACGAGAAATTATTGTTTTTGTGTATTGTTATTTCTTGTCATAAAACAACAATACATGAGGCATGTTCATGCTTTGACAGTACACATCACCTTCAATAAAATATGTGGCCAATCTAGCCATTGTGTTTTACGAACATTCATCTCATTGATTGCTCAAAATGTCCATGTCATTATCAGATTATCAATGTCCATTTCCCAAAAAACACTATACAGAAGAGTTGATACAGTTTTTAGTGATGTGCAAGTATCGGCATGTTGACCGATGATCCTCACCTGTGATCTCTAAGTGCATGGAGCTGTCCATAGGCAAAGGTAGGGACAGGAAGTTGAAGGGATCGAATCGGGCGCTGATGTGGCCGCACGTCTTACACTTGACCTGGGACTTGAGCTGACCATGGAACAAGTCCACCACGATGGAGCGGTTCCTCCTCAGATGGTTATCCCACGCCTGTGTGAGCACGACAGCGTCAGAACATCCCTGCGGAGCATCAATCCTGCTCCGGCTAAACCAAGCGGCTTCACCTTATTGTCTCTCAGGAGGATGGGGATTTCACTGCCTGATGGATGGCATCTCGCTGCCTCATTTCCCCCTTCATTTCATTACCAGTAGGACATCAATATCTTTCTAAGTAGCCTGGCACAGATTTTCCCTGAGACCCAGCAATCATGCTATTAACCCCACTCTCTGTGCTTACATGATTTGCACCAAAAGCCTGACATGGCCAAATGCATTGTGGGTACACTACCAGGGCTTAAAGAAATCAGTTAGAGTTATTAGAAAATGTTCAAAGTCATAGATCATTATCGATTTTCTAATCTTTTTCAAAGTATATTTTTGGGCTTTTTGCCTTTACTCAGATAGGACAGGACAGCCCCCCCCCCCCCTCCCCCATTTTAAATCTGAAACAGCTCGGCCACGCTTGAGTTTCAGACACAGTGCCTGAGAACTTTAAACCCTGCACTGCTTATCTCTGCGACGGCAAGATGCATTGTGGGATACTTACACCACTGACCTCTGTGGCCACCTCGCAGGTCGGGCCGCATGTCGCTGTCCTTGAGCTCCACGTAGGGCTTCTCGTGGACGCGGTTCAGGTCCTCGTGAGGCCGTCCAGCAGGAAGGCCAGCAGCTCTTGGGAGTCCCTGCTGTTGAAAGCCGTTGAATCGTGGAGCGTACTTAGCTATCGTCCACTAGATAAACAAAGAACAAAGGGCGAGAGGGGGAAAAAGACAAATGTTTGGTGATTAAATACACTAATCCTAGAAAGAGAGAGAGAGAGAGAGAGAGAGAGAGAGAGGAGAGAGAGAGAGACGAGAGAGAGAGAGGAGAGAGAGAGGAGAGAAGGAGAGAGAGAGAGAGAGAGAGAGAGGAGAGAGAGAGAGAGGAGAGAGAGAGAGAGAGAGGTACAGAAAGGCTTTGACATTTACAAAAAAGAATCAGACTTTCATTTATCAAGTGTAACCTTTCCATATCAGTGATGCAGGATGACCAATTAGATCTACCCAAATCTTCACCTACGCAAACTGTCACAAAGCTCCATATCACATTTTTTTTAAAAAGCTGGAAGATTGTTTATTAGCTTGTAAAAAGCATGATCCACTGCAATGCTCATTTTATTTTACCAAACTTAAATAGGCAAACAACATTCACATACAATTCATCTATCGTAGACCTACGAGACTTAAAAACAGCTAAAATAGCTTTCTGTCAAAAATGAGATAGAGATAGAGATAGAGATAGAGATAGAGGTGTTAAGAGTTTAACTTCTTTACCCTGAGCTTTAGGGGCGCCACATTCTTCTGTGTTCCACTCCACAGCTCCTGCACCAAATCCCCATAGCACTTGGCCATGTGACCGCGCATTCCAATGGGATTGGTCCTGTGCAGACAGAGCACAGCACAGAAGTCAGACTCGGATCTGCTGAGCACACCACTCTGCTCTTTCATATGGGAAATAGGCCACTTCTCTCCTCTTTTTTGTGTATTCAACTCTTATCCATAATCACTTCCCATTAATCAAATGACAAGTCAATGAAAAAACAAAATATTTTGTAAGAGGAAGCACTAATGTACAGTATTGTGCAAAGGTTTTGGGCATTGAGGTATTTTAGGCCGTTCTTTTCTGCAATAAAGCATCTATATTTTTAGATGTTCAGACATTATTTTGTATGCACTCTGTATGTTACTGATGGATGCATGGAGCTCTTCAGGTCATTTTGATGCATGCTCACTAAACAGAACTACTTCAGACATACCTAAATCTGAGGTCACAGGGACACTGTACAGCACTCATTTCAACACCTGACCTTCTACTTATAGTTGTACTTTTAGTTCTAGTTCTAGTTTTTTTTACATATATGTAATAGAATGCACACTGCTTATATCAGGGGGCTGGTGAAAGCTGGATTGATGCTTGACCTCTGACCTGTTGAGCTCGTAGAGGGTGCCTCCCTGAGATGAAGTAGTCCGTGAGGGGCTTGGTGTTGCTCACACACTGGATGCTGGAGTTCATGAGAGCATGTGTTGCCCAGGTTACTCAGGCCCGTGGCACCCTTCTCTGTGGGGACTGAAGGAGCGAGACGAAGAGGAAGATGAGCAGGAGGAAAAAGAGGAAGTGGAAGATGAGGATGAGGCTCTTCACTAAAGGCTTGTCTAACGGGCAGCTGCGATTTGCTTTACGGTTAAAAGAAGGAAAGAAAATGCTGCCTATACGCATATGACCACCAGTGCTTACCTAAGAAACACACACACACACCTTGTGGAAATTACACAATCCACACATTGAAGATCAATTTGTTGATTTATGGCATCGATATGTTAGCAGTACGTGCTGCCACTGTTCAGGGAGTCTGAGAGTCGCTGAACTTTCACAGATCACAGTTTACACACATTGGCGTCAGCGTGTTGTGGTGTGCCAACACTGCCGTGATTTCACAATTTTTACAACCTGGGGGTGTTACTGAACTACGGGGCATTCAAGGTCACATCCGCTTTCTAATTGCTGAACTCCTAAGAACACTACTCACTCAGAACAAGCTGACCCAGCTGAATGACCCATTATCTAATAGTTATTAATTCTACAAATTGTGCTAAAGGAACGAGTTAGGCATTAGCATACCTTCTTGCTTTCATCAGGTCAGTTTTACATGGTGCAGGAAAAGGACAAGACATTTTAGAGGTTAGCCTTTTGGTCAAATGATCAAGAGAGCAGAGATTTGCTGTTACAATGATAGGCCTACTTCCTGCAGTGGTTGAAATATCACAGGGGCATTACCTTTGTGACGGTCGATTTTACTGCTGTTGGCAGATGAACGACATTTCCTCAGGCCAGCTCATATCTTTGTTTCGAACTGGAAGGAAAGAGATTATATTTCTTTTAACAGTTCATTCTCTCAGCACTCCCATTATACTTTCCCTTAACAAAAACATAATCATTCATTCTTGTTTTATGCTAGATTTGACGTATTATCTCCTGAGCGCCACAAGCCTCCGTTTGCTGGAGATAAAATGTTAATTAATCCACATGACGGAGATAAAAGGAGTGATGGGCAAACCTTCAATTACTAAGTGCTGCTCGTCTGGAATCTTCAGACTCTCTAGTGTGTGATCCTCGTCGTCCAAGAGGGTGAGGTAATTCTGTTTTGCACACATGAAAAATGCATTCGGCCGTTTAGTCTCCCCTCATCAGAGTCAGACTTTCATGCCGGGTTGGAATTTCATTTGGGCTTTATGACCCCCAATGCCCCCAATTTACACAGTGACAGATCTGTCTCTTATCAAACCGTCCTTTAAGGGCTTGTAAAGAACCGACATAAGGGTACCCAATAAGCCATAGGGCTTTGCGCTTTTAGATTTTGTCATTTTAATTAAAATGCCTTGGATTCAATTCCACAAGTTATACATATGAAAAACATATATTATAATCGAATGCCATACATATGCTAATCTTTGTTCAAAATCAATCAGTATATCAATCAATAATGGAAACCAGGTCAATCAGTTAGTTCTACACTCTGTGAGTGTCCAGTCAGTTGCTCTGTCCAGGCAGCAGAAGGACCGCACCTCGCTGTTCCTTGATGCGCAGCCGCTGAGACAGGTACTCGTGGATGTCCTTGATGGTGCCCATCCGGCTGAAGCAGCCTGTGTAGGCCAGCACCCGCTTCAGGGGGGCATTAGGGGACGGCACGTTACCTGCAGGGAGGAACCCGGGGTGGGGGAGGGAGGGAGGGAGGGAGGGCAGCAGGAAGAGCCAAACATTTGTCATGTTCCTTTAGGAAAGAAGTCGATAGAACAGACTGCACGTAGAGGAGTTTTTTCTACGCATGCTGAGACAAAGGGCTTGCCAATGGATTGGGATGAACAAACCCACTGAAAATCACTTACTCATAGACTAAAACTATATATAATCTAGGACAGTATTTAAAAAAAAATATATTTTTCACATTTGAATCACAAAAAAAGCACAGCAGAAAAATCAGGATATTGTTTGCATTTGTCCAAAGCTGAGGATTAGTTGTAAGGTAGCAGCAAGAAAGGGCAAAAGGTAAGAATGAATCAACTCGGTGGGGAGGATGATTGGAACACAAATGATCAATATTAGTCACCGGAAGAACACCAGCTGGCTATGCTTGATTGGGCTACAGACACAAATGAGAGCGAAGGAGGAGAGTCACCCCACACTGCTGTTGTGCCTCTACTCTGCTCTGAGAAGTAAGGACCACCCTGAGCTGGCATCCTTTTCAGTGCACCTCTATCAATTCTGATGACAGTGTAGCAAACAGAGAGGAGAGGAGAGGAGGGAGGGAGGGAGAGAACAGAGATTAACAGGGGAAAAAGAAAGAGAGGGGAAAGAGTGAGCAGAGAGTGAGAGAGAGAGAGAACAGATAAACAGGGGAAAAAGAGAGAAAGAAAGAGTGAACAGAAGAGAGACAAAGAGAGATGTGGAAGAAACAGGGGGAAAAGAGAGGAAGAGATAGCACAGGGAACTGAGCGCCCTTCCTACAATGTCTCACGGCCCCCAGGCATTCAGATAGCTCCTAAAATGAGATGAATTCTGGACCTCTAATGCGGTCTACCCACATACACAGCGGGCCCAGAACAGCACTATTCAATTTAGCTGGAGCGACCCAGATCTCTCTCTCCCTCTCTCTGCCCCCCCCCCCTTCTCCCTCTCTCTCTCTCTCTCTCTGCCCCCCCCCCCCCCCCCCCTTCTCCCTCTCTCTCTCTCTCTCTGCCCCCCCCCCCCCCCCCTTCTCCCTCTCTTGTTTACCACACTGCATGTGACCTAAAAGCTCAGATGTCAACTTTAAAGTGATGGTTGCAGAGATGACAGAGGCTGGATGTCGGTCAGGCACTCATGTGGACAGCAATGGACGGCCGGGATCACATTTACGGTTGTGCATTTTTAATCAACCCATTTGGTGGCGTGGGGGTTGGGGGGGGATGGGCGGGTTAGGTGGGGGCACTGGTCAGAGCTCCAGGGCGACTTGCTCAGCAGGTCCAGTCAGGAGCAGTTTTAGATGATTAGGAGCACTGGGGTTTTTCAGCGAAGGAGAGGAGCAGGAGGAAGACGAGGTGGAGGAGGACGAAGATGAGGAGGTGGGCAGGGCCTCCTTCTTGCTGCAGGCTTACGTTACCATCGGGGTATGTGTTTCGGGGAACATGCGCAGGCTGGTCATACCCATGTTCACCCAGATGTTGGACTGGGGGGTGCGTGTGGCCGGCTGCTGCCGCAGGAAGAGCAGGTA
>NC_055971.1:9674829-9739967 GCF_018492685.1 Alosa sapidissima | reverse complement strand
GTCCAAGATGTCAAATGGGAATGAAAGAGAAGAACAGAGCACAACATCCAGAACTGAACCTGTGTAAATCTGACTCAGAGTGTTTAGTTGAATAAACTGAACGTAATAAAGCACATCTAGGGAAAGCAGACGTGCCTGGATTGATGTAGCGAGGTGCAACAATTCCTTTTCCACACGATTTAAATGCAGAGCCATGATGCCTTTGGGGATCCACTGTAGTGGAAGTCCCAGTTTTTGTTTTTTCTTCAGTAACCAGGACTGCATGTCTGAAATGCTGTGAGCAAGTCAGACCTACTTACAGCCAGCGCTTCACACTACTCTTGCAACATGTTACAGCACATTACGCAGGCTGTGCAATTAATACATTCATAAAAAAGACTGAGGACAAGGAAAAGAGAAGAGTGATTGATCTTTCTTTCTCTCTCTCTCTCTCTCTCTACAAGAGTGGCCTGGGGTGGGGAGTACGGGTGGGGGGGCCTCTATATATATGTGTGTGTGGCTAAAGTAGAATAGGCAGCGGCTGACAGCTGTGAAGACGTCCCTCCCACCCAGCAGGGATGGCGGGTGAGAGGCGTGGCGTGTGGGGTGCTAAGTGTGGCTGTGCCACTTGTAATTAGCTCATAGCGAGCAGTGCTCCTGCGCACCAGAGTGGTGAAGGTGGTGGTGGGGTGTGGGTGGGGGTTACTGCTAATGCCTTGCGTCTGTCAAAGGGGGGGGGGGGGTGCAAGAAGAGTGACTAGAAGGAGCTGCAACCGTCACTCCGTCACTGCACGTGTACAGACATCTGCAACAGCCCATTTGTCTTCATGGCAGGGTGTGTGTGTGTGTGTGTGTGTGTGTGTGTGTGTGTGTGCAGCTGGGCTAGTTTCTGTTCCACGTCACTAATGACTCTTTTCTCGTCTCAGAATAATCACCATTGGCACTCCGGCTGGTGACAGTGACAAAATGGGGGATAAAGTCCTGCAGCATTCACAAAATCAATTTGGTTGGGAGTTGAGACGAGACGCTATTCCTGCATTGGTATGCATGCACCATAAACAGATCAGCAGCCCTCCTTCTCCTCCATCCTACTCACTCTCTCCCTCCATCCCCCTCTCTCTCTCTCTCCACCCCCTCTCTATCCCTCCATCCCTCTCTCTCTCTCTCTCTCTGTGCTAATGAGGAAGACTTCTGCATTAACACGTGGGTAATGAGATGAGATGAGAGATCAGACGTCCCGACTGCTGAGCCTCTTGGGGTGGGAATTCTGAGGGCAAAAGGGAAGTCTGTGTGTGTGTGTGTGTGTGTGTGTGTGTGTGTGTGTGTGTGTGTGTGTGTGTGTGTGTGTGGTCAAGATGATTCATGGCTTGGTGAGAAGCAGAGGTGGGTGGTGTACTGTAGCTATTCACAATGTGCTTTCATGCATAAGTATGTAAGTCTATGAGGCAGAAAGAGAGTGTGTGTATGTGTGTATGTTTATGTGTGTGTGTGTGTGTGTGAGAATGAGTGTGTGTGAGAGAGACAGAGAGATAGTGTGTGAGTAAATCTACCGTAGCAGCTGACAACATCCAGAACATATTTACACCCTCTCTATGGTGTGTGGGTATGTGTGTGTGTTTGTTTACGAGTGTGTGTTTGTGAACTTTTGTGTATAGTGTGTAGTGTTGCCACTCACAGTGTGTGACCCCGGCCAGGGTCTGGTAGAAGGTGGGTGTGTCGCTGTCGTCGGTCAGGGTGACGCATACGCCTGCGGACAGTAGCCAGCGTGAGAAGGTGAAAGCCTCTTTGTTCTGGAGCAGCCAGTTCCTGAAGCGCTCGTAATGGACTTTCTCTCCCTGGCAGAGGCAGGAACCCAACACAAAAGACAATAAGACCAACCGAGAAAAAGACAAAGAGAGAGAGAGAGGGAGAGAAAGAGAGAGAGAGTGAAAAACATTCATTTGGTATTCATATACTTGGGTGAAATCAATAGCTAAGAGGATTGGGAAATATTTTCTTAATGAGAATTGTAATGTGAAAGGCTGTGTGTCTGTGTGTGTGTGTGTGTGAGTGAGAGAGAGAGAGAGTTGTGTTGTATTGGGAGGGGAGTGCTGGTTGGGGGATGGAGACTTCCTCTGCAGATGTGCTTGAAGGGCCCAGAGCCAGAGGCTCGGCTAAAAACCACACAACACACTGCTATTAGGGTTTGTGTGTGTGTGTGTTTGTGTGTGTGTGTGTGTGTGTGTGTGTGTGTGTGTGTGTGTGTGTGTGTGTGTGTGTGTGTGTGTGTGTGTATGCATGCATTCGTGCGTGTGTCTGTGTGTGAGAGAGAGGGTTGCTTCCAGGCTACATGATCCACTCAAGTGATGCACACCTGGGTGGCTCAACTGATAGCTCATGAGTTCAGTAACCAAAAGAGCATACAGACATATACATAACTATACAAAACGAACATACTGTATACAGGCCACATACTGTGCATATAAATGAAATATAGAAGGTAGAAAAGGCGATGCCTGAAGTTATGGTAGACGAGTCCTGTGTGTAACTCAGCACAGATTATCTTGAATGTATGTCAGAGACAGATCAACAAACTCAAGTTGGTTGCTCCCAGTTAGCGGGTGCGCTATCGCAGGGTTGTATAATTACAGACAGGGTGTCACTGGGTCATGTTTCTCATTGACATTGGACGGCCCAGGCCTGATGCACACACAGTAACTGAGTGCATTTATTGACAATGTCCTGCCATAGCGGAGCAAAGGCCAAACGGGAGCTCGGAATTACAAATGGCAAAGCCCCCGCCGGTAATCCTGTTATGGGAAATCCATCACCAAATCAGAATAGATTCCCTAGTGTTAATAGAATGCTTTCGTTTCAAGACAAGCATTTTTTTGAGGCTTGCCATGCCGAGGACAAGATCCAAAACATCATCTCAGTAGGGGAAGAAATAAGCTCAGGAAAAAAAGAAAAGGCAATTTTGTATTTTTTCCCCCCCACTGTACTGTTGAGAAACATCAATTCAGCAGAGCAGAGCAGTGCTGATACAGGGAAACTCATTTGAAGTTGGAATATTTTGTGCTTTGAACTTCGCCTCCTCAGCTCGTTTTAAATTCCAGTTCCAGTTTTTGTGGGCTCTAAGGTTTTTTTTTCCCTCCGTTAGTCACAAGAAAGTAAATGAGAAATCTAATGAGCACGCAGGCTAATGGGCTTGATCAGGGTGAGGTCGAGAGAGAGGGATGAAGAGTGTCAGGCGAGGGGAGAAGAGGTGACTGCTCAGTGGGTGTCGATCGCAGGGGGGGGTGGGGAGTCTGACCTCTGCGAAGCACTTCCTGAGCGAAGGCGGGACTTGGCCGTCCACAGCGCGCAGCATGCTCTCCACATCGTCCCGTGTGATGTGGCTGCCCGACTCGCTGGCAAACAGGCTGAAGATGTCTGCAGGAGGGACATGGAGGGAGAGAGAGAGAGAGAGAGAGAGAGAGAGAGAGAGAGAGAGAGAGAGAGAGAGAGAGAGAGAGAGAGAGAGAGAGAGAACTTACAAGCTTAGCTTACATGCTTTGTAACCTTTTTTTTTTTTTTGTACTCATTTTTTATTGTATTTGGTGGGTAACAACATATATGAAAGGCATTGTTACAATACAGATACACAAACCCAAACATACCCCCCCACCCCCCTCCCCCCCTACCACATGGGATACAACACAACTATCCGTGTAGCACAGTCAGTATAGAACAGTCCACTTAGTTTCTCTCCAGTAAAATGTCTTGAACTCTGGCAATTCCATTGCTCCAAGTTTGTATTGTCCGAGGAGTAGCGCCATTAATCTTGGCAGAAGAAAGTTCAAGAAAAAGAATCTCTAAGAATGTATTCAGCCAATGCTTATGGGCTAGGTTGTGGGGTGGAACCCAAACTTGAACAATGATCTTTTTGGCTGCTGTTAGACCAGCTAACCAAATTTTTCTAGACCTTTCATTTATGCATTCAAGTTTAGAGTCATCATTGAGAAGGTGTAAAACAGGATCCATAGGAAGCTGAATATCAATGAGATCAGACAATGACTAACACCTTATTCCAAAAATCATAAATCTTAGGGCAGTCCCACATTATATGCATAAGTCCCCAAAGCATTTTGTGAGCACAAAGTACAAAATGGATGTGGAGCTTGACCGATTAAGTGTCTGACTCTAGGAGTAAGATAAGCTCTATGAGATATCTTCATATGAATAAACTGATGATTAGGATTATGAGAGGAGCTACATATGTTATCCCAGCTTGCTTCCCAGTCTATTTCTCTACCTCTGAGTGAAAAACGATCCCATGCCAATGTACTAGGCTTAGAAGACAGAAGCCTGGCATACAGAAAAGAGACAACGCTTTTAGGGGCCACGTGTATCCAACTGACTAGAGGATGCTCTTTCATCTCTGAGCCCCATACAACCTTGTGTGCGTTAAGAGCTGACCTAAGTCTGAAGTAAAAGAATAAGGAATGTCTAGGGATATCATAAAGTGAAACCAACTCATTAAAGCTTAGTAAAGAGTGACTACCATTTAAGTCTCCAATGACCCATATACCCTTCTCTGCCAATAGACTTTGAGTGAATGGCTCATTTCCAGACAATAGATTGTTATTACGCCAAACAGGAGATGATTTATGCCATTTCGATGTAAACCCCACAAGTTTCTCAACTTTTCCAGGGCTCCAGAGTGCGACCAATTTGGTCGCATATGCAACCTAAATTTTCACAAGTGTGACTAAAAAAAAATCTGGAGGTCGCACCGGTGCGACCAGCTATTCGAGAGAGAAAAAAGTGTCCGCATTGAAACTCTACCTTTGGTTCAATAACAGACACATATTTGGCCAATATCGTGGTTTAAACAAATCACAGATAGTGAAGGGCGGGACCTCCCCTCTGATTGGCCGTGGCCCAGTGCCTGTGTGTAAATTTGAAAATGCGTGTGCTGCAGAGAGAGAGGTCAAAAACCCATCGGATAAACAGAGTGGATGCAGTTGCATTACAGTGTGGTCACATGGGCCGAGATAAATGTCCCCTCTCCCCACTGACTTTCGGCGGCTGGTAGCAGCAAACCGAACAGACGAGCCCGAGATGATGATCAAGTTTATTGTTGCCTACGATATGCCTAGTGAAACTTCCATTCACCAAGTTCAGTCTGAAATAATTATTCACCAGAAAAATAGTTTGAACGTAAACCCGACGTACAGGAAACTAGCTGACTTCTATCTCAGTTGGGCCCCGAGTTGAAGCCCTCCAACTACACACACACAGCTTATCAGAGCCCCAACAGGCTCTGCGCCTGTCAGTTCCACTAGCCGCAGCTCGCCATCAATCATGTCCTGTCAGCAATCACCCTGACCTGTCAGACACTGCCCCCCCCCCCCCCCCCCCCCCTCCTCCCCCATACCTGCTCCCGCTCTCATCTCCCTCTCTGCTGCACCTGTCCTCAGGGCTGGAGGGCATCTCTAATGACCTCTGCCTGTTCAGGCTACAGTAGACTTCCTTACCAGAGGGAGGGGTGGTACACACACACACACACATGTATGCACGTGGACACATTTCATTTACATTCAGGATGAACCAGGAGCCACACTGAGCCAAGGCAAGACAACATCTAAAGTGACACCGTGGAACATATATAAAGTCTGCCTGAGTGACACATAGGCAGGCCTGCATGAATAATGAATCCTTTTTGTGAAGATGTGGGCAGACCAGGTTTAGAGTCTACACACGTTTTGAAAGCTTTATTCCAATCTAAAAATGCACACATCAGAGGCTTGCCCCAAATAGCAGGGGTGTCGGCGCACCAGCTAGCGCTCTTTGATACCAAACTGTTAATTGTTAATATGTCGTGAGGAGAAAAAAGCATGAAAGAGAGCAATAGTATGTGTAATAAGACGTGTAATAAGAGCTCGGCTGACTTACATTTGGCTTTCTCCTCATCTCGGCCTCGAGTGAGCAGGACCAGCCCAACGATGAGGTTGTTGAAGTGGAGCCCTTTGGAGGTGCCACCGAATGAGGTGTAGATCACCTGAAACAGAGAGGAGATGCTCGGTGGATTATTTCCCCCCACAAACATGTTGGGAGTGCAGACTGCGATACCTCTCAGAGGCGGGCAGAGTGGCGCTTGTGATGGAAAGACATACGTACACAGACCGTCTGTCATCTGTCAGAATATATGGGTAATGTTTAGGTAAAATAGAAAAGTGGTTCACCTTCCACACACACACACACACACACACACACACGTACACACACACAGGCACACACACAGGCACACACACACCAGGAAAAGCACATCCTGTCTGGTAGTGTGTGAGTAGCGATGCCCCTGGGGACAGCCTGACAGTGTCAACATGAAAGGCTCAATTTCTGGCTCTTGCTCGCTGTCTCCTGCGTATTCCACTGTTTTCTCTCTCCACTCTTCCACGCTGGGTGTGTGCCACGCTGTGCCGCTATTGATTTTCCCTTGAGACACCACCCCCCCCCCCCCCACCACACACACACACACCTCCACCTGCTCGCACATTCATTGTCCCCTTCCTGGTTGGTTGCTTTACACCTGGACTGGCCGGTGAATGAGGTGGAGATGGTGAAGAGAAAGTGAATGGGGCAGGTGTCGGTGTGGTGTGTGTGTGTGTGTGTGTGTGTGTGTGTGTGTGTGTGTGTGTGTGTGTGTGTGTGTGTGTGTGTGTGTGAGTGTGAGTGTGTGAGGGGGGAGGGGATTGGAGAGCAGCCAGGCCCTAAAAAACAGGCACTGAATCAATAATTCTGTGCAGGGCTTTGCTAAGATTCATCTGAAGTCGTCCGTCTCTCTTCCTCCCTCTCTATTCCTCTCTCGCCCTCCGCCTACCGATGTCTGAAATCAGAGGCGAAGCCACTTCCACAATCTGTTTTAATGCAACTCAACAGCATCGTCCATCCATACATCAGGGAGGACTGCACTCTCTGGTAGGGGCAGAGGTCATGGCTTGAGGGGGAGAGATGGTAAGTCAATGTGTGTGTGTATGTGTGTGTATGTGTGTGTGTGTGTGTGTGTGTGTGTTGGGGGGTGGGTGGAGTAGTCATAGAGTGTCAGGCTGAGAGAGTGTGGCGTAATTCAAACCGCTCCCCTGCGCATGTCTGCTGGATCTCACAGACTTGCGATCCCATTTCCATATTGGGCCACCGCCATGCCTTCACATGCTTATAAATACCCTCCTCTGAGATGTCTCAAATACAGGATTCGTGTTATTTATGTAAGCATTCTCCATTTACCCATATCTATTTGTGGACACAAAGAGGGCCCAACACAGAGAGGAAGGGGGGGGGGGGGTATTCACTGTAAATGGGAACAGTGGACGCTGCTAGACTCCACACATTTCACTTTAACACCACCATAAATAATGATAGACTGGGACAGCATCCAGCCCTGCTTCATTTAGTGAGGTGAAGAAGCATGGAACAGATAACTAATAAACCACTAAGTGCTGCAGTGCATCTGTGGCTGCAGCGCTGGGAGAGGAGGGGGGGGGGGGGGGGACACATAAACGTGAATATTCCTATTCTATTGGAACCCACTCGTCTGGAATTGCACAGACAGGATGTGATGTCAAAATGCATTGTGCCAGTGCTTAGGGGAGCAAAAACAAAAGCCCAAGCATGCCCACCACAACAAAACAGGCACACGCCCGTTTAGCCCTCGCTGTGCCTTGAGGTGAATGAGGAGCAGTCAATAGGCTTGCACATTTGTAAACAGTCTTTCTTTCGTATGGGCACCATGGACACCAGACACGTAAACCAAATACCATGAAAACTATACGAAACCCAAAACACGAGTGGCAGTGCGGGGCCCTTAGCTTATAATGTGGGCATAACAACAGTGAACCTTCCACTGCCGTCTGTCTACTGAAAAGAAGATCATGGCTCTCATGTCAGTAGAGCAGCTCTGTACCTTCGTTGTAAAGTGACTGCACAATAGGCTGCAGATAAATAGGGTATTAAATGCAATGACCTGGAAGTAGCAGATATGATACAAGATCACAAATTATCTCAAAAATAATTATTATCTCGATAATAAATGATCTTGCTAAGCAAAAATGTCTGGATGGTTCCTTTTCTTATCTTCTTCAGCATAGGCTGCGGTGGATCATTCTTTGCTAAAGGAACGGAGATAGTGTGATCGCACAGGTCCTTGCAGTGGCCATATTTAAAGACTCATGTCAATAACATCCATGGTCAGATAATGACATGGCCTTGTGTAAAAGCAGTTGGCTACTCTTAACACCGTGGTTGTCTTTTCCTCTGTCCTTATGAATTCTCCCTCACATCTTTCCTTCACCTCATGCCATTTTCCATTGAGGTCAAAGAAAAGTGGTTAGGACAGGACATATGTTGCATTTCTTTCTGACCACAGCCATATTGTTAAAGAAATCTTAAACATGATGCATGCCACAAAAATGCAATAATGTGCAATAACGCAAAACATTTCTATGCTAAATACATAAAATCCATTTGCACTTCAGCCCGAGCTGAGCCCTTCTGTTCCCTGTGTGATTGCTGATGCAGAGAGGCTGACAGTAGTCTGAGAGAGGGAGAAGATAATGGGCTGGCGCAGAGCAGAGGGGGCCATGGGGAATCACTGATCATCTCCTCAGCAGGTCACAAAGCACAGTCTAAGTGATATCTATGCCTCTATTCCCACCCCACTGCTCCGCAACACTCTCCTTGAGAAGTGCAAGAGATGAAGTAACAATTATGTGTGTGAGTGAGTGTGTGTGTTTGTGTGTGTGTATGTGTGTTGGTGTGTGTGTGTGTGTGTTTGTGTGTGACGGTGTGTGTGCGTGCATGGATGTTTGTGTCGATGTGTGTGTGTCGGTGTGCGTGCGTGCATGAATGTCTAACTGACACTCAGTACAGCTGGCTCAGGAACAGCAGCAGCAGCAACAGCAGCCCACCAGTTCAGTCCAGCTCAGCGGTCCACTAATCACAGTGATTGAGGGCGCCGCTGGGGCTGTGGCCAGCTCCTCCGGTCACGCCCACCGTGATGGACGCGGCTCTGGGTGTCAGGACCTGTCTGTGGCGGGAGGATTAACAGCCAAAGGGCTAATCGCAACCACCCACCATGCCTGCTCTTGAGAGGTATGTGTGTGTGGTCACACCACACCTAGGTCAGATACATTATTGACCAAGCCTGACGCGTTTGCCGTTGATGCAGAGTGCTGAATTGAGATGCTCCAGGAAGAGTGATGGGGTTGTGGGGGCTCAAGCCCCTTTTCCCAAGATGAGATGAGACAGGGCACATCACAGATGACCTGAGAGGCCTTGATCAGAGGACCTGTGGGGGTTGGCACAAGCCTTGACACTGCCCAGTCTCTTCCTCTGCATTAGGAAAGGCTTGTCTCCTGCAGTCAGTTGTGCGGGATAAAAAAAAAAGCATTACAAACCGCGCATATTGGGACAAAGGCGTTAATAATTCACATAAAAAGTCGGTCACGGCTAAAAAAGGATAAAAATAGGCCGCCGGGTGGAAAAGCCATCTCTCTCCTGGACACCTCTCCCTTTAATTAAGACCCATGCTTCCATTCTGGTGAGTGGCACTTCAATTCGGCCAAGTGTATGTAACTGGGCAACCTGAACATCCCAGACACCTGCCTTGCCAACTAATATAGGCTCCAGGCCAAGCTCTGAAGAGAGTGCACTTACAGGCAACATTATGGTGTCCACAAAGTGTTACTGTGGACAAGTTGTAAGTGCTGAGATTACAGTACATGAATGCAACAACTACGACATAAATACTCAGTCCAGCCATCATTATGACATTAGTCCACTGAGGTGAGCTACATTTTTTGTTTTGGCTATTTGATATAAAAACATTTATATTTAATAAGGTTGTGAAAAAGTAGCCTCAGCCCATTACAGATGCATACACTTGTGAACTTGCTTGTCCAATGGTTATTACATTTTAATTATTACATTATGTAAAGGGATCAATACCCAGAACCACGCATGCTGCATGAAACCGAGAACAAATTTGTGTTACAAAAGCAGTGTCCGCTCTTTGAAGGCCAGAATCACGTGGCGTGGCACTGTTCATCAATAAAAGTCAACAGGGCTATGGGCAAAACACACCACCGGCGAATAAACAAATATGATGTGACCAGAGACTGATGTCACCATGGCAACATTTGACTGAGGCCACTTTGGTGTTCCAGCGAGCACAAAGGACAAACTCATATTCTGTGATAAAGTTCAGATGAGATATGCTTCTGGAAAAGGCCAGAGTGCTGACTAAATAAGTGAGGGTGGTGTGGTGTGTGCGTGAATGTGCGTGTGTGTGGGTGTGTGTGTGTGTGTGCTTTTGTACGTACGTGCTTTGTGTGGTGTGTGTGTGTGTGTGTGTATGCTGAAGGCCAGGTGGACTGAATCCACTCATCACAGGGACAGGCCCTGGCTGAGTCCCAGACCCCAAACACAGGGAGCCACAGTGTCTGTTTAACGGCACAGGATCTCACCTAAGGGCTACAGCTGTTCTATAATCAGCTGAAAACAAACAAACAACACAAAGCAGAACACACATGAACTAGTAACCACATACACAGAAAGAAAACTGAAAAAAAAAAAAAAAAAAAAAACTGAACAATGGACATTTAACCACAGATTGTGACACTTCCACTGTTACAGTCAGTAGTGATATGTCGATTTTGATTAATGCAAAATGACAATACCATTGATTGGACCACACTGAAGTGTTTCATCTATGGAGTGTAAAGACTTGAGTTGAGCAGCAATTTACTCTGGTTTAGATCAAATTCAGAATATATGTTCAATGCCAAATGCATCTTATTTTACTTCAATGTCAGTGTGAACCTCACTGTATTACCTTAAATCCAGCTTTAAAATGGTATAAATGTGGCTTAGTTACTCAATGTTTTGATGTTGTGTCACGCATTAAGCAACGCTAACTGTTTGGTTTTGAACATTAAATCGTTATTCTTTTTATTTATTTACTTAAATGATCGGGTAGATGTGTCACATCTTGATTAAAGAAATTAACTATTTCAAACTAATCAAAATTAACTGTTTCGCTATGGAATTGAAATTGCATAGCACAAATTGAAAGTGGCTGAGAAGTAGTCTACACAACACGTCACATATTTTTACTTGATGTGGTTTTTCAACCTGGAAATCAGGAAGTAACTTGATCTATCTATTGTGGTGTAATGTTCCTCATTACTGTACAGACGAACGCTATCTCCACAACACAACACAACATGTCTAATGGGTTTCCATTCACTGGTTTCAAAACACAATCTATCAGGCAAGGTATGTCCTCTTTCAACCACACAGGTTGCAATAGACCCAGAGGGCAACACAAATAAAAATCAACCTTTTTAATTACGAGCCAACCTGGTTTGTCGGGAGATGGAGTTTTTATTATCATCCTTCTGAGTAGCATCGTTAACGATGCCACTTCCCCTCACAACACAAAA
Organism: Alosa sapidissima; assembly: GCF_018492685.1. Taxonomy (NCBI): domain Eukaryota; kingdom Metazoa; phylum Chordata; class Actinopteri; order Clupeiformes; family Clupeidae; genus Alosa; species Alosa sapidissima. The sequence goes on along the minus strand of NC_055971.1, from coordinate 9,728,526 downwards.
CAAACTGGTATATATTAAACTTCTTGTTGTTGTTTTTTTTTTTTTAACACGACCATTTTAGAAGATCAGAGAGGCTATTTGGACTCAGGCGAAGGGGCTTGGCAAACAGCCACAGTTCCGGGTACCATGGAGACAAGGAGACATTTCCCGCTGCTTAATGGGTTCCACTTTTATTCATGAAGGAGCCAAAAAATTAAGCCTTACCAACGAAGAACGCTACATTCCAGAGGCATCTAGTTTCATTTGCATGAGCCAAGCAAAAGTCATGAGGACCATTGCAGCAGAGCCAAGGGAAAATTAGAAGAACATTCTGGAATGCACTCTGTAGGCTGCAGGGGCTTTTGAAGTCCACTACATACATTTAAACATTCTCTTCAATTAACACGGCATGTGCGAACTACACACATGTGAACATGTTGGGTCATGACCTGTATTTGATAGGGACAGTGTGTGTGTGTGTGTGTGTGTGTGTGTGTGTGTTCAGACCTGTCAGGTCACTCATTATGCTTGGGTGTGGGACCCATCCACTCGCTTCCCCTGACTCTTGGCTTACCTCTGCCACCTTGGGTGGGACCCCATCTCCCAGCACTTCCCTGTAGAAGCACTGCTGGGTCATGTAGTAGGACACGCCGCTGGTCCTCTTGAAGGCATCCTTCAGACGTTTGAGCTCCACATCCGTGACTGTGGACACAGGGAGGAGAGATAAGGGGAGGGGAGGAGAGATAAGGAGTCATGATCAGGAAATTTCAGCTTAGTAGATAAGGGAGGCATTCTCATGTACAGACTGTAGGTAACCCTCAGACCACCAGTCAGCCTACTACGGGATAGCATATGGCATTAACCCATCAGTGATTAATGCAAAGTATCTTTCTAAATTAGGTTTAATTCAAGGCTTTTCTTGAATTGATTCAACAAAAGAAAAAGAAAATTTGAGGCTTTTCTTGTTATTTCAACATGCAGGGGAGTATTGTTGCGTTCAGATGATCTACAGTTTAGCCAGGTGCGTTTAAACCACCGAGAGTTGAGAGAGAGAGGAGTAGTTCGCACACTGAAAGAAAATACTTAAACAAAGTCTACAGAAAGGAGTTTTTCATTGTTATTTCAACAAAATTAATTGTTATAGTTAAGTTAAGTTAATGCCCAGGGAGCTTCACGCAGACACCTTCAGCCACCTCCAATTCTGCCACTGGTTTAGACTAGAGTGTGACTTCTTACATAGGTAAGTCTGGCCACTTAGCAGCCATCTCGCTAACGCCTGCGGGCAACAGTATTGAAGATACAAGACCATGCTCCTTTCTAAATGAGTGGGTGACACAGACAGTAAGGGTCACTTTTCCAAACATGGTTTAAGCCTAGTCCTAGACTAAAAGAAAACAGCATAATCCATGTGCTTTTAAATCTGTCATTTCAGCATAAATAACTTCTCAACAGTCATTCAAATGATCAGACCATTCAGGTTTAGCGAAACATGAGTTAGCCTATGCCTTTTCATACAATGGGCTTCACAATCTAGGCGTCTCCATTCATTTTTTCTTTTAGTGGGTCATCTCCTGCTGTGATGTGGCTGGCTTTAGCAAGTGTGAGGGCAGGCTCAATGTGAGAGAGGGTGAATGTGCCGCCACCCCGCCAGCGATGACGCCTGGCACTCGGGTGGTGGCGAGTGGTGACTTTGCGGACTCGAGTGGAGCGGGTTGGAGTGGGGTGGAGAGGCGTAGGCGGGAGCCTGCTGAGCAAACGCGTTCTGTGATGAAAGGTCACCGCCACCTCGGCAGATCTCTCTTGTAAGCCCTGCTCCAGGAGTGAGTTACGATGGCAGATACGCTGGAGGGGGGCTGCAGTCAGCGCTACCTCACAATGCTGGCCACACACACACACACACACACACACACACACACACACACACACACACAGGCAGACAGATAGATGCGCACACACACAGGGAGACATGCATGCACACAAAGGCAGACAGACAGACGGCATACACACACACACAGTCACACACACACAGTCACACACACACAGTCACACACACACAGTCACACACACACACAGTCACACACACACAGTCACACACACACAGTCACACACACACAGTCACACACACACAGTCACACGTCGCTGCAGACACCTACTGTCTGTATTTAACCTGCCCTCCTACGCGAGGCCATCTGTAACACTACCTTTATCTGCAGCTCCTTCAGAGTCCTTCCATCAGTACCAGCGCCTACACAGCTCACAGAGCCCTTTCTAAAGCCCTCCGCCTTGGCCCAGGATCACACTACTGAGGGGGCTGCACACACACCTGATGATTTAGCGTCTCCCATTCTCTGGCCATGTTCACGCTTCGTTCTTTTTTTCTCTCTCCAAGGCTCGTGGTCACCTTTGATTTGCGGCGCACCTCTTACTTTGATCCTGACCATCTTGAACACTAAAACCTTCCTGACAGATTTTAAGAGCTCTGGAAAACATTAAAAAGTAAGTAAAGGAAAGGCCAGGGGGTAGGAGTAGACAGTGGGGCCACTGGCCTTGTCCTTGAGTGTGCAGTGGTGCATGACTGCGCTGGTGGTGGTGGTGCTGCTGGAGTGGACACACAGAGGAGGGTGAGGAGTAGCTGCTGCTGCTGCTGCTGCTGCTGTTGCGCTGCAGTGTGACGAAGGGAAGCACATGGGACGCAGGCAGAGTTGACCCACATGTCACACAGAGCAGTGTCACAGAGGGAGACAGAGTAGAAAAGACAAGAGTCAGAGAGGAATACACAGAGAGAGAGAGAGAGAGAGAGAGAGAGAGAGAGAGAGAGAGAGAGAGAGGAGAGAGGAGAGAGAGAGAGAGAGAGAGAGGAGAGAGAGAGAGAGAGAGAGAGAGAGAGAGAGAGAGAGAGTAAGCAGGGGTGACAGAGCAGTGTCACAGAGTGAGACAGTAGAAAAGACAAGAGTCAAAGAGGAATACAGAGAGGGAGAGAGAAAGAGAGAGAGGGTAAATAAGGGTGACAGAGCAAGTGAGTGAGTGATGACAGAGGGGGAGACGGTGGGGACTGCTCCTCTCTCTAAAGGCCGCATGCATGTGGTGGCCTGGGTCACACACACACACGGCTCTTTCTGTATCTTTTGTTGTGCAGCATGCCTCATCTGTTTACGCTGATTTCCCCCCTCTCTACACGCCATGTGATTATGGCAAAAGGCCTCATTGCTGCAACCAAAGCAGGTTCATCTCGAACAGAGGCGGCACAAAGACCACAACATTCCAGCCGGACAGAGGCGACAAGCGCTCAAAACCTCCAGCGGCCGTGTCGGACGAGTCCTCGCTGCATACCGAGAGCTCAGTGAGTGGAAAGGAAAACAGCCGGGCCCTGCACCGGTGCTCTGAGACACACGCTGCCCCCCCCCGCCGCTCCCCCCCCCCCCCGCGCTCTCACGCCCCTAACCCACACGCTCCCCCCCCCCCCCGCGCTCCCCCCCGCGCTCTCACGCCCCTGACCCACCCACACGCTCCCCCCCCCCCCGCGCCCTCACGCCCCTGACCCACCCACACGCTCCCCCCCCCCCCCCCCGCGCCCTCACGCCCCTAACCCACCCACTCCTCCACCCACCGTCCAGCTCTCACGCCCCTAACCCACCCACTTCCTCCACCCACCGCCCAGCTCTCACGCCCCTAACCCACCCACTCCTCCACCCACCGCCCAGCTCTCAGAGGCGCTAGGAAAACCACCAGGTCAAACATCTACGCTCACGTAGTTACGCTGGGGGAAGTAAACATTAACCAGTCACGCGTGTTGGGGAAGGAAGAGCTCCACAGCACTAGCGTCACACGATGCGCGCGCGCACACACGCACGCACGCACACACACACACACGCGGCAGGTCAGGGGGTAGGATGTGCCAACCGCAGTGGAACGAGGGCACATGAGGGGAGATTGAGGAAGTCGTTTAGAGTTCACAGAGGTCATCCGCTGAGTGGTTTAGAGGCGTGAAGGGCTGCGGCATTCCCGGTTGGTTGGCTGGTAAAGGGGAAGGAAGAGAGACACACTGCAGGAGTCCCTAGTCTCACTCTCTTCCCCGTCTACTACCACTACAGGAGGATGGAACAGACATGGGGATGACACTAGGACAATGGGGATGTCAACACACACACGCTTCCAACTTTCATTCCAACACAGGCAGGCACACACAATCGTACACAGGCACACACAAGTACGCACACAGACACACACACACAGTTTCAACTTTCATTTCACTAAAATAGGCAGGCACACACATACGTGCACAGGCACACACAAACTTGTAACACACACACACACACACACACACACACACACACACACACACACACACACACACACACACACACACACACACACCCCGAGAGGTCAAAATAGTCAGCAGTGTGGCTGGCCAGAATATCTGGTTATGTTTGGTTAATATGTCTCCAGAAGTCCTGATATGACATTACATTTTAATGGAGCAACCGAAGAGAACAGAATAGAACGCAAACCCCTCTCTCCCCCCCCCCCTCTCTCTCTCCATTCCATGTCAGAGTAGAGGAAGAGATGCCATAAAAAAATAAAATGGTCATAAATGCTCCAACAGCACCAAGTGAGACATCTAGGCAAGACAAGATGAGGGAAGGAGGCTCTGGGCTTCAGTGGAGCAGTGCTGATGAGGAGCGCGCTGCCAGCCTGCTCTTCCTCTCGTTAATGGTCAATTAGACGCGGCACATTAGCATGTTTTAGAATGGCGCAGTCTCCGAGAATGCTGGGGTGAGAAGAAAAATCTGCAAATCACAAGGCCGGCTCGGATCAGCTTTCCGAGATAGAGGGGAAACGACGGCTATAAATGTGCACCCAGAAGGTGTCAGAAATTGCTCGAGCATCACGCATCACACACACACACACACACACACAGAATTGAATTACTGGAATAATTTTCGGCTGCTGATCACTGAGTGAACAGAGAAACTCATCAGGACCAAATTAAAACCTCAAAGCCCAAAGTCAAAAGGACGTCTGAAACTGGCAAATGTGGCTGCGCCTGATACGGCCAAAAACAAATCATCTCAATGGCACGAGGCAGGAAAAAACCCACTGGGACACAACAGGGGAAATGCCCATCGCACTTCATCAGAAATGAGTCTCAGTAGCCTTTGTTTTTAAAGCAGCCACCGCTGTAGCTATTCGTAGTGTTTATAAACATCCAATCGAAAGCCCACAGACACCCCCAGAGTTGATTTGGTTTGTTTCGATGCGCCTGGACAGCAGCAAAATCTCATGTGTGGCGAGCCTCGTCTGAGCCAAAGACTAAACAGTGCGCGTGCATGCAAATGCAGAGAAGGAAAAGGGGAAAATGTCAAATTACAGCAGGGAGGAAGTAGTCAATGACAGGAAAGGGCTTTGATATGACAGCTTCTGGCGCACAGCGCATAATCCCACGGCTGAGGCTTCACAGGCCGTTTGATTCTTGCTTTCCTGTGCTGCGTCTCCCACCTCACCCCCACCCCCCACCTGACGCCTACCAACTTCAAAGTCGATCACCTTGAGGAATAAGTGGCACATCCACGAGGCTCCGAGTGCCTCTTTAAGACTTCATCGCAGCTGGATGCACTGTCGGCGACGGACTCCCTGACGTAAAAAAAAAACCCTAATTCAGCCGCTCTCCTACTACTGTAGCAAACGTGACCTACTTTAAGATACCTCCAGCCCGCCTGCCCACCCCATCCCGTGCGCCTGCCGAACATGTAGGTCTGTAGGTTGAGGTGATTTTTCGATGGGGAGGGAAGCGTGGGAGTGCGGCGACATCCCCTTTGAATGCTTCAGAACAAAAACGCTGACCCACGCTGGCGAGGATCATGAATGAACGAGCAGACGCGTCCGGTCCACAGCTCATTATCTCGACTGGGGCTTGACGTGCCGCTCACCTCGGCGAAATCCCATCACCACATATCGTGGCTGGATGACACCGCCACTCTGATTGTGCTCACCTGTCAGACAGCATAACCGGGCAAGTCGAGGACACTGGGCAGGAGGCATGGACACTGGACACTGGGCAGGAGGCATGGACACTGGACACTGGGCAGGAGGCATGGACACTGGACACTAAAAGCCTAGGCCGCACCAGTTGCAGTATCATCTTGTTTTACTAGGGCAGCCCGCATGAAGTCATTCATTGTTCTCTCAAAACCAATTCCTGCCAATGGACAAGAATGGACTAAAATAGCCAGGATAAACAATGCTTTGGCTATTGCCATTTGGAGACACTGCTCGTATTGTGGGGGTCGTGATGCAATTTATCTGCATTCTTGGACACCAAAACCACAACTCTGCGAGCAAGCCACTGCTATGTAAGCAGAGCCGGAGAACAATCGGGGCGTTTCAGGGAGCTTCACACCAGCAAGCTCTTTCTTTTCTCTTTCTTTCTTTCTTTCCTCCCTCTCCCTCTCTCTGTTCTTTTCTTCTCCACTCCTCACAAAAACAAACATGCCTCTGTCAGAGATGTTCCCATTCTCCATAAGTGAAGTGACGGGGTGTTGGGAGGGGTGGACTCGGTGGCATGTTCACTTCAATGCCACTCCATCAAGCCTGGACGCAACCTGAAATAACCGAGGCCGGGCGGGACTGGCCACATCACATAAGCAGAACTGAAATCAACAAGGACGGAAGGAGAAGGACAAGAAAATAAAAAAACAGAACATCACAAAGCGTTGCGGTAGTAGGGGAGAGAGAGACAGGGAGAGAGAGACGGGGAGAGAGAGAGACAGGGAGAGAGAGACAGGGAGAGGGGAGGGAGCGTGTACATCTGCATAGTGTGTGTGTGTGTGTGAGGAAGGGAAAATATGGCATGTGAAAGAAACATTCCCGATGCAAATGAGACACCTTTGTGTGCTGACAAAGTCTCACCACAAGCAAACAGAGCTGACGAAAACCCTCCCGTGCTCCTGTACGACGCCGAGGAGTAGACGAAGATATTCACCACACACAGCTCAGCTGATAAACAAGGCTGTGCTCCTGGGTGTGCTTGCTTTGAGACACAATATTGCAACTACATGCAAATGTGGACGGCATTAAACAAGCAACAGCTGAGCGTGCCTTTTTTTCCCCCCTTTTCAGACGGAGGTGGGAGAAGATAAGTCGTGCTGACACTGCAACTCCCCAGATACAGGTGCCAAACTGACAACTCCTCTCAAACTCCATGTCCGAAATGCTCTGCCCCTCCCCACACACACACACACACACACACACACACACTCTCTGTGCACCGGTGCATTGGAGAAGCCGTATGTTGCCCCAGCACTGCAGACGCTGGAGAAATGGCTGCCGGCTGGTGTGCATCAGTGAGCTCACAGACTTCAGCCGTCTGCCGAGACTCTCAACAAACAGCACAGCACAACTTAAGACACGTGCCGGTGTCCAAGCCTTCTGTGTTATCTTTAACACTGGGGCGTGTTTACTTTCTGTAAGCACCAATGACACATCACATAAGGCCTACACCTTCATTAAATGATGGAGGTGTGACACATAGGCTAGCCTTGTTTCGAAAAAGGGCAATCGAGCAGTTAATCAATTGTTTTTATATCCATAGAGCAAATTCTTCCATGGAATGAGTCATGTTCAGTGTTACATTTAATGGTGGATGCTTGGCAATAAAACCTCATTCTGGTAAATAAATACACGCTGTAATGCTGCTAACTGTTCTCCCTCCACTGTGCCAGTCAAATAGTTCCACTCTGACGGCTTTGGAGATGAGAGTTTAACGGAAGGGTCAAAGTTTAGTTTATACTGCCTTGGGTTCAAAGTCAATGAGGTATCTGACATAACATCTGGTGGCGTTGCGTATGATACGCACAACACAAACATGGTGATTATGACATTAGATAGGACACTGTTAAGTTAAGCACAGTTAAGTTATTTGTCCTGAGGGATTTTTTCCCTTTGCATTTCATCCATCTGGGTACGCACACAATAGGAGCAGTGAGCTAACCAGGAGCACACACATACTGGGGGCACACATTCGGACCAGTGGGCACTGGGCAGCCCTTGATTCAGCGCCCACGGAGCAGTTGAGGGCCAGGGCCTTGCTCGCATCATCCATGGATGTGAATGTGGGATAGTGCTGTTCAATCACTCCCCCAACCCACATTTTTCCCTCCCAGTCAGGGATGTTATTAAGACCAACCTTTGCTCACAAATCCGTTTCCCTTACCAGTAGGCCACGGATCTGCAGTGACAACCACCGACTGAAGAAAAAAAAAAAAGCACCAGTGTAACTGGGCTACTACTCCATGACCCTGCTGTGGTGTGCCACAATGCCACACTGTCTAAAGACAGACTTTTGGAACGGCGTCACAAGTAGCCTACCATCAACCACGAGATAGGTGCGCTCCACCATCTAGCCATAAATAAGCATGACCCGTAGAGCTAGTGCGCGTGTAACGTTATGGTATAGCGCACAAGGTAAGAAATACGTTGCAGATTCAGACACGATTTGACAGCAGCCCTTTAATACAGTTAAATTACATTGGGTTAGTGGAGGATATTCATCTCCAGCATTCATATACAATTACAGCTATAGACAAAAAGACAAGTGATATCCATAGATGTACTCCTTTTTTTAGCAAGATCCACGTCTGTGAGTTGGCTAATCTGCAATGACGACCAATGACTGAGAAAATAACACCAGCTTCCCAACTAATTTATAGCTAAATACTACAGTTGAAATCACAGCATCTTCCTATAATAATAGCGATACAAGTCTTGAGGTGTTGGGATTCCACCTTCATCAATACCATTACAATTATAGAACAGAACACACTTGCTTGTTTGACAGATAATTTAAGTCCCAACTTCCAAGATGAGTAAAACACTTGATTTAAAATTTCTAAAGCTAACAAACGCGGTTTTAAAAGATTTTTTTTAGCCTGGTGATCTTGGTTACGGGTGCGCAAATACGTATCGGGCAAGCTACAGCTTCAAGGGGCGAGACACACAACTTGCAATTTGTGTCTAGGCTACTGTACACTTGCTAGCTTGTTAACTAGCGAGTTAGAAGCCTAAAGCATACAGCAACATTGCAAGCAGTCTAAGCTGATGTCTGCTAATTCGTTTGGCAACGTTAGTAGGTGGCTAGCCAGCTAGCAAGTTTGCAAGAATCAGCCTGCGGGGTAACATGAACTATTTTGACAGGCGTGCCTACCTCTTTTGACGGCCTCGTCGTAAGAAAGGAAGCCTATCCTTGACTCTTTGGCTCCCATTTTACCCTCATTTCACTGCAGTATGAAAAATGTTTGGTGTGCAGCCCAGTGCCTGTTGCCTTCTCCGTGTTACGTGTGATCGATAGCAGCTCAGTACTCCTGTGTTTTCACCAAATGACGCCTCTTCTGGCCGACGCCTCCATGCTTGGTCACATGATCATTGCACTGTACAGTCACCTGATCAGATTAAAGACTCTTCAGGTGGCTTTGGTGTTCTCTACACAGTAGTTTGTCACGCAGATTTCTGTTTGTACTTTGATTACCGCAAGTTTTAGGGAAATTTGTAAAAACATTGTGAGCATTACAGTTTTTTGAAGCTTTTAATCTACGATTCATGTCTACAGCGTTAGCAGGCACTGAAGATTAGTGTTAGCAAGGATGCTGGGTCGTCAGAACATGTCTGGTGCAAAACGGCAAGGCAATTGCGCTTCATAGGTGTTGCTTACACATCAGTTGGAGGCTACTGTGTGATCTTGGGTCAATGTGCATTTAAATAAATCATATTGTCCCAAAATAAATACACAAAGTTACAGGATAGGCTATCGGTGATAGATTGACAACAAAAATATGCCTCTGACTCCCTCCTCTGGACATTTACGCAGTATGACAGTTTAGCTCCACATGTACATGGGAAAAGACAGGCAAAGGAAATGGGAATTGACAGCATTGCATGTAGTAAAGCAGTTAGCATACCGACAATTCCACCCTGGGTGTTTTGTTCTCGCAGGATAGATTTTAGGGCTAAGAATATAATTAAATCAGGGGTATACCAAAATGTTCAGCAATATATGGATATAATGTATGATGACACAGTTCAAATTTTTACAGATGCATCAAAAGATCAGACAGGGAAAACAGGGGCTGCAGTCCACATTCCGAGATACAATGTTAATATTAAAAAAAGGACACCAGACCACCTGGCCATTTTTACAGCAGAAATACAAGCAATAATTCTGGCTCTGCAGTGGGTGGAAGAAGCAAAACCTAATAAGGTGGTAATTTGCTCAGACTCAATGTCATCACTAACATCCATTGAGAGTGGAAAGTCTACATGTAGACAGGACTTAGATGAGATTCATCAACTCATTTTTAAAATATCCCAACAGAGAATAAGAGTAGAATTGGTATGGGTTCCTGCACACAGGGGAGTGGAGGGAAACGAAAAGGCAGACACACTAGCGAAAGAAGCAATTAAATCAGAACTGGTTGAACTGGAAGTCACTTTGAGCAAGTCAGAAATTAAGAGTATTATAAAGGACAAAGTCAATGTGGCAGGAGAGATGGGATAAGGAGGGGAAAAGGCAGACATTTATACAACGTACACAAAGATGTAACATCTAGTAAAATCAGTGGACTGAAAAGGCAGGAGGAAATATGGCTTACCAGAATGAGGATGGGACACAAGTTTAAAGTGGATTACATATTATAGGGAAACATCAAACTGGGGTATGCGCACACTGTGGCGCAATAGAAAGTGTTAAACACATACTTATAGACTGCACATATTATAACAGAGAAAGAGAAAACAAAAAGATCTAACCATGGAAAACTTATTAAGTATATCTAGCACACAGTCCACAGCTAAGGCTGTTATTGCTTTCATAAAATAGACCCAACTAGCAAATAGAATTTAGTGTTTTTTTATTTATTTATTTAATTTTAAAAACTGGATATAAATAGCATCCCGTTGGATCACACCTCATCCCGGAAGATGGCGTTAGTGCACGAAGTATGCAAACTGCCATTAAACATTATAGAAGAAGAGGAAGAAGCTCCACATGTGCGTAAAAGTCGTGCGTAAAAGTATTAGCCTACTGTTACCATTTGTCTATGATGAAATGGTATTGTGAATATGCTGTTACGCATATGCACAGTGTTCTTAAACAAAAAAAATGGCTAACATGATGAAGAAGGCTTTGACATTAAGTTTATTTTGACTTTCAGAGGGAGAGCTCGTTGTGACGCAATCTGGCACATACGTGTACACGTATGAGTGCGTGTCTGTCTCGATACAGCAGCCATTCTCTGCCGGGTAGATCATAACGATTTAGACTACATCAGCTAAACATTGTAGAATGTTTTACAAATACACAAACTATATCTTGCTGCTGTTCTTTTGACTAGGTACAGAAGAGTAGGTATCAAAAGATGAGCAGTTAATAGACTACTCAACACGGAAGGGGACTCATCGCAGGCACCTGCATTTCTGAAATGTCATTGGAGATATGTTTCTTTGTTCCGAACATTATAGGTGAGCAACACTGACATAGACATCAAGGACATGATTGACCAAGCCTTATTTACCGACGTTCAGTATTAATAAAACATGTCATGATAACTGATTGCAATAATGGCCTGGATGCAACAAAAACTACGCTACCGGCTAGGTCTATATTTCTTATAACGTTTGAGTTTAGGTGTACGTTTGAGTCCTATGTATTGGCTGTATTGACGATATTCTGAGCAACACTTTAGATGTAGCCTAGAAATCTAGATGGGCAGTGAGCAGATGAAGTGTGCAACATCAGTTTATGACCGTATCACAGCAGTGCTCTCTCCTCCTAGGTTACATCCGGATAGTCTTGGTCCTAGCGGCATGGTGTGCTTTCAATAATCATGCACTTTTTCTTCCTGCCTATGTCACCTCCATCATATTAGATGGTAATGACAGAATCTGTTACACCATATTGGAAGATTAATCAAATGTGTTATTTTAAAATGTTATCACTCGTTGATTAAAACATTATTTTTCATTACCTCAGGCATTGATGGCTGGATTGCACGGAGGCTCAACCAAACTTCCAGGTTTGGGGCCTGGTTAGATGTTATAATTGACAACATGGGTCGGAGCATGGTGTGGAACATGTTGTTTCAAGTATGTCTGTTGGTGGTGATTCAGTCAAAACATATATAAAAGAGCTAGATGGCCATAAAATTGACTCAAACTGTTTTGACATGCTTTCTCTTGATTTACAGTGGGGTTGGCTAATTTCAACTCTGGAGTGGTGTGTGTTTGTCTGTAACCACAGTGCTTTTGGTGTTCAGTGGAAGAGTAGCTTTAAGGAGAGTCCATATTGGGTAAACGCTATCATGGCCAAAGGTGCAGTTAGAACTTTTAATTATTTTCTTCAAAATGAATGTAAAATCCAATTAACAAAGTAATGTAACCACTCTACTTCCTTCAAATAGGTTTTAAAACACCCCTGGGAGTGTTCACGGTTGCTGGCCTGCACGTCTTGCCGGTGTGGTTGTATGGATGCCAGCATGGGGTTCTTACCAACACATTTTACATCCCAGAATGGTGCCAGGGCTTGGTGCTTCTGCTTTTGATTGCAGGGAGGCTGCTGTGTATGTCTGTGGAGGTCAGTATTGTTTCCTGTTATATTCAGAGGTGTTATATAGGCCTTGGGCATTCAACCAATACGTAATGTGTGTTGTTTTTGCTCGCATTCATTAGATGTGGTGCATTTGGACCCATGTGCTCTACCTCACCGACATCAAGGAAACCAAACACAACTGACAGACTGGAAGGACTGCTCCTCAGCCAGCAAATCAGTGCACAAACATCGCCGTCACATTTACTGGCACTCTTGGTAAAGTGGAATAAAAAGAGGTGTAACAAAATCATCTATTAGATGATGCTGTAAATTGGATTGAGACACTGCGTCTCTTAATTGACAGGGAACTATCTTTTTTAAAGATTCAAGGGATAAATCAGGTTTCAAACCTAGTCAAAGTTACCAAAAGGGAAATGTTCAGGATATGTCAGTGTAGTTGCTGAAATATGAATGATTACTTTGTAGCTAATCTATCATGCAATAGAAATGAAATGCTGCATTTTCAAGAGCTTTGTACGGACGTGTTATTTATATATACGCTATTTTTTTACAGTCACAGGGTTTTGAGTTGTGTCCCGGTATTTTGTTATATGTATGTGTTTATAGTATCATTTGCCTCTCCACAGTTACATCAATATTTGAATATAAAGGTGCAGTGAGGGATGTTATACAATTTCAAGCCCATACCATTTTCTGTCACATTCAGCAGTCATCTCCTCATGACCGGAGGTTGCCATTCCGTGAGTAACCTGTAAAAAAAACCTGGTCTCTGTAGGCGGCCCAGGCTCCAGAAACTGGAAACAGAGGGGGCAGCCTGTCCCCCAAACAAAAACGAAACCCTGCGTTAAATTTCTCTGGGTATACTGAAGGTAGGATGAGCTACCTCTCTGGCATTTTGTTTGGTCCTTGGTTAAAATAAAATGGATGTTTTTTTTGCACAAAAGCATATGATGAAACTGAAATATAAAGATAAACACAAACAAATGTGACTTCCTGCACAATCCTTGACTGTACATTTAAGAATCAATCATAATCAGAGTATCTGTATTTTTTTTTAAAATTATATACATATTCCACCAAATTGTCTCTATATTGTTTTATCCAAACTCCTATCTGGTCTATTTGCTTTTATTTATTCTTCAGACATTGAAGCAAAGTGTATGTTTTGGTTACTTAAGTGACCTTTCTCCACTAAAAGTCTGTTATTATAAGTGACAGTGTTGTTAGTGCAGGATATTCTGGGGTATTACACTTGAAGAATGCTGACGGCTATTTACTTTTGACACTGCCAACACCATTCAACTGTTAACATGATACAATTAAAAAACTTCTCCAGAAAAATGGTTCAACTGTGGACAAGCATACAATACACTCTGAGTAGTGCTCCCTCTAGCTGTGGTGTTCAGAAGCAGTCTGTAGTGATATATTTGTTCACAGCAGATGTTCAGATCAGGTATTCCCATAACACAACAAGGCCTGTCCATCCATTTACAACAAAATGGGGTTTGACAATACGCCATGCCTGTTTACCATAGAAGCTGCACTTTACATGTCTCACACGCTGAGATTACAGCACTATTTGATTACATCCCATCTCTGAGATAAAATCTCTTCGGTACGGAAAGAGACGAAAAACACCCATTCTTTCAAAATCACAAGAGAGTTGCAGCAATGGCAGAGAACACGTGTAGAAACCAGTATTTATTAGTAACATTGCTTCAACTCTTGCTGTGGAACAGCTTCAGCGCCCGCTCAGTACACCCATACAATGTACAACAGTCACAAGTCATTCCACCATTGTTAGCACATCACTCTCAAGCATCCCACAGTGTTGATATAAGTGAATGGACAATTCCATTTTTAAAATTCTCTGACAAGTTCATTTGGGATGTAATTCCGTTTTGATTTCAGAGGCACAAAATGTCACTTTTTTTCCATATAATCATACTTACAGGTGTCATATCTATACAGAAGCTGGTCCTTCTAGCATGTACGTTATTGTAAAGTTCACCAGTGGAGTAATCTTTAGCATCTATATCTATACCTATATCTACATAGAATTACTCAAAACATGCAAGTAAAGGCCAGCTATTCTTTGTGTGAGAACACTGACATGGGGGGGGGGGCTTCATTGGAGGACTTCAGGTTATTTACCATTTTGGATGCTGCTGTAACCCACACTGATAACTTTTAGGCCCTTAATGTACAACCCACACACAAACCAATGGAATTAATCGCCAATAATAAAATAAAAAACCAAAGCAAAGAAATACCACTTGAGGTAAAAAAAAAAAATGAGCCCTTAAATCAACATTCACAAGAAAGCATTCATTCAGAACTACATTTTTTGTTTTCTTCACACATTTGTGTAAATTAATATGGGTGTGTAACATTTGCAAGTGAGGAGGGACCATCAAATAAAAGTTATCTTGTATTTTGTGTCAGTGCTGTATGTGGATTACACTGGCTACCCATAGCGTAGTGGTGGTGGTGTGAAATTATTGTCTGTCAATAGGAGAGGAAAAAGCTTAATGCTATTTTTTTTTTATTACACCGTCACATCCAATGATTTTACTCTGCTAAAGGTCGATGAAATGGAAATGCACTTTCAGCATTGTTTTTTTCCCGATATCACAGCTTTTATTTATAAATGTTCCACTTGTCCAATTTAATTTTGTTTTGTTTTTCTACACGCAAGGCAATCCCCCTATTTCCTCACATCCCCTCCCTCGGCCCTGTGATGCCCTTTTCCCACTCATCTGTACAAGCTTGGGTCACTTTGCCAAAAACACACCTCCTTTCCTGCCATTCAGGGTTCTCTCCGCATCTGGCCTTGGGGATGTGTGTGTGTGTGTGTGTGTGTGTCTGTAATGGTGTGTTTTTGTCTCCGCCTACACGGACTCAAAAACAGGAACTTGCACGCTGCCAAGATGATCCTGAGGATCGTCTAAGCCAGGCTGAAGCCTCTGCCGTGTCTGTGATAACTACCCACAGCAGTCGGCTTGTTGGGGATTCAAGAGGATGCAAAAGCAACAACGAAAAAAGAGAGCGAAGTCGAAAGAAAGGCTGCTGAGAGCCAAAGCACTGCTAGCTGAGCGTCCTTTAAGGCTAAGGCTTGGACTTCAGCTAGAGCTGGGGCCCTCGGTGTCACAAGAACCAGCTGGGTAAGATCCACACGTCCAAGACTCACTACTGTGAGAGATCAACACCAACAGCATGTCCAAAATACGTTCCGCCACTGCACTGAAGCCGGGGCACGGTTCAGCGTCTTACAATAACTAAAAAAAGATAGGAGGGTGGGGAAAAAAAAAGGTCACACGACTGAAGACAACATGGTGCACTACCACTTATGGGAGAACAATGTGATATCTAGACGAAAACATAGACTCCAAATCACTTTCTTTTAAAACGGTTTGTAACCATAGTCCAGGACACGGTGTTAACAATTCTCTTCAGTGCTGTGATTCAGCTTGTTAGAAGCAGGCAATTATAATCTTGTAAACTCAACTTTGCAACCCCCCCCGAGAGCCAATCTTTGGGGGAAAACAGCGTAACAGAATGGGGTGGAGGGCCGGTCGGACGTGGAGGGAAGTAGACACCATGTTGGTCAACTGCTCCAACATCTTCCAGATCTGTGTCCCACAAGGACCACTGTGGGTCCTTATATAGGATTAGATGGTGGGTGAACTATTGTACCCCTCACAAACGTAAATGCTCTGCATGCATGGGCACTTCTCTTACCACAGCCCCCCACACACACTCTCCCTCGCCCTGGGGGTGAGCCCCCTTTACAAAAACAGGTGCACCCGTCAGCTCTTTCCTACACAGTCCCCTGACAGCTGTGGGCCAGGGAGGGCGGCTCCATGAAAGCAATTCCATCGAGGGGGGGGTCGCATAAAAGGTCTGAATGGATATTGATGACTGCTTTGAAGAAAAGCCTGCTCGCCCCTGGAGTTGGTGCGGTGACTGGTAGGAGACACAGCTCAGAGAGCCAGAGCAACATGGTCTCCCCTCCTTGTGTAGACCGATGCCCTAATCGCCACGGCCCCTGGACCCCACTACGGTCAGAGCCAGCAGCTAAATGCTCCCATCCAAGTCCAAAGAAGTCCATTTGGCTCATCTATATGCAATGTTAAATCTAAGTTATAGCACGCTTTGCATATAAATTATTGGCATTTAAATTAAACTAGGTTTCTACTTAAACATGTCAGAGAATACAAAAAAGAAATAATAATAATAATAATAATAATAATAATAATAATAAAACTGAAAACTTTCAGAACATGTTTGCATCCAAAACATTAGTATAACCCTCTGGTCCATAGAATTCTCTAGTGACAGAAGACACATTGTGGTCCAATCAGAAGCAGTAATGGGCCTTGTGTCTGACCTTAGACTGACAGTTTTTCTTTTCTTTTCCTTTTTGTCTTTCCTTTGTACTTTCTCTCTCTTCCCCCCCCCCCCCCCCAGGTCAGTAATGGTCATTACCATGGGTATTCCTTCACTCATCATTATCTGCGGAAAGGAGAGCGCGGAGCTCTTTCTGGCACTTTCTGTGGACACACAGAGCCCAACCAGTTTCTGGAGGGCCGTCAGGACATGCTCAATCCAACCCTAAACACGGCACACATGCGGGGGGGGGGGGGGTGAGAGCGTGGGAACACCGTGGACTCTGAATTCCCATGACGCGTGAAGCAACTCAAATGTTCAGGTACAACAGATAAAATAAACACAGGAGAGAAAAAACAAAAACTTAGAGGGCATTATACAATTAAAAGGAGGGCTTGGGTTATCTTCTTTTTGTCATTTCTGTCCTTTTCATCTCCATTTTTTCCTCTTCATATCCTCCTCTTCCTCTCATGTTGCAGAAGTCAGATAAAATCACAATCTCCCTCGGATTGGTTTTTGTTCAATTCAGAGGTTGAACCTGAACCAGACGGCATGCCGTTTGATCCCAACTGGGCCCTCCTCAGAGCCCAGAACTGCAGGCCCGTGGTGGTCTGTTGTGGGGTTTGGTAGTGGTGGTGGTGGGTTGGGAGGGTCGGCTGGTGCAGGCTGGCTGGTATGGAGAGCCTCGGGGTCTCAGGCTTGAGGAGGAGGCTCCCCTGATAGCACCAGGTTCCATTGCAGTTCCAGCGAAATCCGTGTGGGGACCAGACACCCGACGCCAAACGAGTCAATGGTGAACCATGTGAGTACAAGTATGTGTCAAACTGTTAATGTGTGTGTGTGTGTGTGTGTGTGCACAAAGCACATTTATGTGTGATTGTGTACATGAATGATCCTGCTGAATGACTGTTTGTGTGTTTTCGTGTGGTGGGTGTTTGTGTGGGTTTGAGTGTGTGAGTGTGCGTCGCTGGACGCCGTCAGGCCCCCTAACAGGGGTGACTGGCCCCGTGGCTCTGCGACAGCAGGAAAGACTGAACCACCTCGTCGGTGGCCTGGGGGCTGGTGTTGACGTCCTCTAGCGCGTCAGCCACTGCAAACTGCCTGTCCCTCAAGCGGTTCCAGTTGGATAGTATGTTGTGGTACTCAAACACCTTCTCGTAGTTGCCCACCGAGTTGTACAGTTTGATCAGACCCCGGTAGTCATACTCCAGTCCACTGTAGCCTTCCCCGAACAGCTTCTTGCCTGCATGTGTGCGGGATAAACATGAGAAATCGCAGATTAGAGACGACATTGCATGCATGTACACAAGCATGTGGACGGGAGGGGCTTGGGGGAGATTATGGGTGAGGGAGGATGAGGCTCGGATTTCGCTCGGGGGGGAGGGGGCGGCGTTTGCGAGTGGTCTCTGCTCACCGATGGCGATGGAGCGCAGGTAGAGGCGCTCAGCGTCCTCGTACTGGTTCATGTCGTAGTTGTAGAGGGAGGCCAGGTGTCCAACGGACAGCGCCACCTCGTAGTCCTCCTGCCCCAGGAGCTGCTCCTTGATTTGGATGGCCTTGATGTGCATCTCCTCCGCCTCCTGAAACGGCACCGCAAACACACACGTGATTGGTGGTGGTGGTGGTGGTCTAGCTTCCCAAAGAATTGAATTCCATTTGTGGTGGTTGGTTTGCAGAATTAACAGTTTTTAAACAAATTAGCACAGCGTGGTTATGATGCTAACCAGATTTAAGCACAATTTAGTACAACCTGGAAAATCATTGTGTGGTGGTCAATGTTGATATTGTGGTGGGCCAATGTATGAGAAACACTGTCTAGTGGTTAGGGATCTTGTCTTCCATGTGTAACACCAGAAGGTTGAGAGTTCAATCTCAGGGGCTGCGGACCATTATAGCCATGAGTCACTCCAAGTGGGCATGCAGTTAGTTCACTGTAAAATCGCTCTGGAAACTCTACCCTGTCTTGTAAGACAGAGGTTAGCTTTGAACTAACATGGTATGATACATCGTTTAATTATTCAACATGTAACGAACAATGGTTTCCCCAAACTCTAGATCGCACCGCACAAACACAATGAGCAACACCCGGGGGGGGGGGGGGGGACTACAAATGCATCAAACTCGTTGACCTGTGAGCACGCAGCATGGGCACACCAGCGTCCTGCCAACATTTTTTCCCCCCTTCTTCTTACTGAAGTGTGTCACAGGGCCGTTGAGGCACTAATCTGGGTTAATGGAATTAGGCACAAAACAATGGGCAATTCTAACCTTGAACTTGCGCATGGACTGGTAGAGGCGGCCCAGGTTGCCGTAGTGTTTGGCAGTCTGGACGTTGAACTCCCCGAAGGCCTTCTTGGCCAGCTGGAGGGAGGAGAGGTGCAGGTCGTGGGCCTCCTGCAGTAGCCTCTCCTCAGTCTCTTTGTTATGGCAGTCGATGGCTATCTCCTCCAGGATGAGAGCTGCGGAAATGAAAGCGACACAGGGATGACATTATTTCCCCACCCATTTTCAAGGACCCCTAATATAGCCTGCAACGAAATGTCCTGGATTGAAATGGACAAACATCATTTGGCAAACAACAACTTATTGCTCAAACTCCTGAGTACAGGGTTACTGCCCATTTTCATTGACAGTATTTCAAAACTTTTCCTTCACTCTTAACAAAGTCTCCATGGCCTTGCTCATCTTACAAGTACACCAAATTACAGGACAGATTGAGGCAAATTATAGAGTAAAAATTAAGCAACAACCTTTTCCATTCTTTTTCTGATTTAATTTGAAGCGGAATCTTTCCTGCTACAAAACAATGCGCAATGAAACATTATCCATGGAAGAACATAATGTAATTCATTTCATTAGCCTTGCATACAACAAAATTCAAATTTCATGACTTTTTAAAAACCTTCAATAAATTTATTGAACTTCATGACTATGCCTAGATTTCCATGACCGTGGAAAACCTGAACACAATATAACAATTATCAGCAGGCTTGACTGGGAGTATGGCATGACTCCAAAACTTGCCAGGCTATGGGGTTTAACCAGTGGTTTCTGTTAAGAGGCTTTGTGAGTATGGCCATTGTTTTTAAAGTTTTACACAAATTACATTTAAACCAATTCTGAAGTGACGACATGGCCTTGTAGAGGACGCCACAAAGAGACCTCTCATTCTGCAGGAGTTAGGTGTCGTAAAATCGCGAGGCGCTTACGAAAGCTGCAGTCAGTCAGATCCATACCTTTCACCCTTTTGGATGAGGCCAGCAGCAGATGGTCCTCTGGGAGAATGTGAGTTATGATGTCTATGGCACGTTCTGCGTGGAATCTGAAAGCAGTGTGGAGAACAACGCTCGGGTCAGGCAACGGGGGAGAAGAACATCCAGGGCAGACAAATACATAGCAATTCCCAGTGAATTGTGGGAATTGTAAACAGTTCCCTGAATAAAATGAAAACTCAAAATGCAGGGCGGGGGCTGATGCCATGCCCAGCCCTGACTGTGCAAAAGGGGATGTTGGGTTTCTTGTGTTGGAGACAGGCTTGAGGAGCCATCCAACTGGGTGCTTTCTCAGAACAACAGACCGAGATGTCAAAGTTGATGATGACTCAGAGAACAAAATGTTTTCCTCAAGAAATAAACAAGAAACCCCTGGAAATATTTGAGCAATTTCACAATGATGAATGGAAATAGTAACACTTAGAAATTACAACAGAGCCTGGCAATCTGGATGGTACACTCCTCAGGATGCACAAAAAAAAACATTGAACTAACTTGGAGAGGAAAATGTCAAGAAACTTAAATCAGTCAAAGCATACAATCCTCATGACAGAAAAAGTTAATCAGTGGCATCATCTGAAATGTGTGTGTGTATACGCAATGAAGCCAAGAAGTATATCCCAATAAATCATATCTAAAAATGGCCTCCCCCTGTTGACAGCCGACTAATTAAAATATCCAAGAATAGAATGGACTACTCACAGTGCATTGTCGAATTTACCAGAGCTGTACTGATGCACATATGAGGAGTACGCTAGATCCTCATGCGCTGTGGCTACATGGATATTCTTCCCTCCGAACACAGATTGCCGAATATCAAGGGCGGTCTGAAACAGAAATTATTATTACAAGATGAAATCAGTACAAATGTTAAAGCATCTTATATGAAGAAAGTGAGGTAAATAGTATTTTTGATAGCCTTACCTGGTAAATAGCGACTGATTGACATATATTGTCTACATTAAGTAAGTAGAACCCATAGTCTAGTAGAGTGTCAGAGTACTTTGGGTGCTTGTGTCCAAAGTGTTCCCTGAAACATGTAAACATTAGATTAGAAAATGAAAGTAAAAGGCACATAAATACAACAAACACAAATATGAGAAAAATGCAACAAGAATCTCACCTTGCCAGAAATACTGCATGTTTTATGAGTTGTTCGGCCTTCCGGAACTCCCGTTTAACAACACATGCCTATTCACACAATAAATAAAACATTAGCGTCAACGTGTCCCACAAACCTCTCTAAAACAAAACATGTCTGTGAAAGCAATGCAGGCATGACAAAAAAAAAAGCCTCAGATAGAAAACATGTGACTGCTTTTTTCAGCTTTGATCTGGTCTAACGCACTCTCCTCAGCAGGTAAGCAGCGTACTGTAACCACACACACTTCACGCCTTTGTAATCAAGGTTTCGATAACAACAAACATCACAACTACCTTGGAGGCCTGTCTGAGGACGTCCACCACCACTTTGACCGGCAGGCCCACGGTTATCTCTCTCATAGCCTCTATACACCACCTGTATGCCTACAACACGAAAACAGATCAGCTTTAGATTAGTTCAGATTTACTTTAATTTTCATCAACAAATTTCCATCAGCAAGAAACGACAAATTACAATCCCTCCTCAAGGTCCTACCTCGTCATAGTGGCTTTTCGCAAAGAGCAAGGCGCACAGCTCTCCGTAGAGAGCCGCTTTGTTGGCCTGATGGCCGTGCTTGGCGAGTTTGTCCATGTAAGACTGGGCCAGTTTGAACGTCTCCTCTCCCAGGTGGTACTTGCAATTGCCATTACGGACGTGGAGCAACCTAATATAAACCACAAGTATATGAGGAAGTGTGTGTCAAAGAATGTTGCTTTGTTCTAAGGATTCTGAAGTTGTTCTGTACATTTTATTTGTGGTTTTGCCATCATCAGATAGTATTGCAGACATGCAGTTGAAAATAAGATTTAGCTTCTATGCATGCAGATAAAACACAAATATATACACAGTTCCAAAAAGAGTCATTTTCCTCACTTCCAAGAAAGCTCAGCATACTGAGTTGGCTGGAACTGTGGCAAACGAAGGCTCACCTCACACAGCATTCCACGGCCCGATACCAATGCAGGACTTCATCGTGGAGTGTACAAAGCTGGAGACAGGACAGAAAGACTTTCTCCGCATCACCATACCAACCAGCATCCGACAGGAAGCCACCTAATGAGATGGGGGGGGATTATTAGGTCCATGAGCATTATCCAACCAGTTTCCACATTTCACTCTATCACAGTGTGCTTGCACCACGGCGGTTACCTAAAACAAAGCCAAACTGTATGGCTTTTTCTTTGACATGGGCGTCGGATTCGGCGATGTAAGAGCACCGACGGCTGAAGGAGTTGGCCAAAACTGAGGCCACTTTAACACCATGGTCCATCAAAGCTTGGAAGCAGTGGTGTAGCAGGTGTCTACAGGAGAGGCAAGACAATTCACATTTCATGACATGATTTCACCCATAAGAGACAAGTGAATGACCAAAGTTCTATTTGAGCTGAACTCCCATAACACTTAGGCTAAACTTGAGAAATAGCATACTGTTACATTCCTCTAAATAACAAAAGGATAACACAGCTGCCAGGGAGATGATCTCTACAAAAACTAGACTATAAATCATGACACTGGACTAGAGTGGACTATTGGTGAGAAACACATGCCCAAGATGTACACAATTTTGACTGATAACTGTCTGACATTCATGCAAAGGCACAAAGAGGTTACACTGGTGCTCCACTGTAACAAACCTTTTGTCAGAAGCGCGTAGGACTTTGGCGAAGACCTCCAGCTCACAGAACTCCCCTCCCAGCTGACAAAGCCGGCCCTGCTGGTAAAGCTGGGATGGAAATGGGAGAAAAGGTGAGTGGGACATCCCCTATTGTCCAAATGACACAAAGGAAAAACCAGCCATTCTTAAGGAGCAAAACACTCCTGCAAAGTGGATACACTATAGAATTGCTGTACTCGGTCAGTTTCAGTTCACAAAAAAAAGGGACCAAAACCAACCTGTATTCTCTATAGGCTTACTTCCTATAATATACACCTTATTAAAATAACCAAGTACACACACACACATTTCAGTTTATGACATTTACTTACTTGGAAATAATAATAATAATAATATGTACTAATTAATAATAATATGCACTAATTACATTTCTAATTGTCACTCTAATGCAAAAATGTACAAATGAATGTCAATCTAATTAAGCTCTTGCAAAATCTAGGATGTCTTCTGCATAGTAAGAAGTATTTGTTTGGAGAGCTCCCTGACGACTGAACATTACTAGCATTTGTGCTGTACTTGTGTGGGACATGCAACTACCAGTATGGGTTGACTTTTGACAAGACTTCATAACGATCTGTCAAGATCATGCATTTTCTTTTAGAATTCAGCCTGTCCATGACAGACTGAAATATCATTAAAACCATGACATTAATTAAAACCACAGCGAGAATGATTTTATATAGATTAACAAAGCACAGCACTGAAATGTTTTTATGATAAAAACACATTCTGACAAAAAGCAGGACAGAACAGCATGTTGTCACTGGGGTTGAAATAATCAAACACGAAGAACCATATCAAACTAGCTAATTAGGTTTGTGATTGTAAACTACATGCACTTTAACAATGGCCCATACAGAGATACAAACAAAGCAATCGCTGATGTCTGACATCCTATTTAACGTTACTCGGCTGAGCTGAAGGTTACGATACATTGGTTTGGGCTATCGGTAACAGTGGCCTAGTGTGGCAAGTGGTCAAACAAAATAGGATCTTCTTCTGAACGACAAGATTATCAGAAAGAAGCGCGACTGCTTTACGTGCTAGTGGAATCAAGACACAAACCAGTTATTTCAATGAACATTGATGTCAAGAAGGACAAGTAGCTATCTAGTTAGCTACGACCAAGACTATCCTGAGTTAATGTTAGCTGTCTAACGTTAGCTGCCAGTAGCCAACTATAATCATCAATTTAAATGTCCGACAGGAACCTCAATAAACGATAAAAACGACTTTAATATATGCCTTGAACAATAGCCCATCTTAAATGAGATCAACTTCCTAGTGAACTAACAACAATGTTGTCTAATGCCATTTCTGACCGTTACACAAATATTATCAATAAGGTTATCATCAACGTTAGCTCACTTTAGCTTTCTGTCGAGCTAACCTAGATTGAGGTTAATATCGCAAATCTTCGCAAATATCGGAAATAACTATGCGATATATAATGTGTGCATTCTCCATCACCTCTTGTTATCATTCTAAGAAAGTGAAGCTACCGTTAGTAAACTTATTGATAACCTCCGCAATCTTCACAGACAGCGAGTTGACAAACTAAAGGGTACCGTTAATATAGCTAGCAAGAATCTAGCCATCTAGAAGCTAGCTAGGTAATGCAAGCCAGCCAGGCAACCAACCAACCAACACGATTTAGGTCCTAGCAGGCTAGCTAGCTACCTAACCCCCGGACAACATGCCTTGGATATGGTCAAAAGATCACCTTACCTTGTAATATACATCAAACTGTATGTTTTCAGGAAGAGACCGAATGTCTCTTCGCGATCGACTGTAATTGTCCACCACTGCTGATATAGCAGTGTTGTACAGTGTTTCTGGGATCCATTCTAACTCCACTGCGGCCATATTGTTTTCCTTCTCTAAATCCAACACCGCCCCCCCTCCTACTTTCACTTCCCTCGCTACCTTACAGAGGTACAAGTATTTTCTGTGCTAGTCGTCATACACCCCTCCACTGCAATATCAAAATAAAACACGGCAATCGTCGGTCGGATTATGAATGCAACCCCTCTGTCATAATCTCATGTTTAGCCCTCCCGTTCCAACACCCCCTCGGTTCCCCAACATTCATCAGACTACGCAATGACGCAATTACGTTCTGATGCCGAGTTAGATTTGGAGCGTGCTCACTGGCATCACCACTGGCCCCGAGCGTGTTGCAAGACAGGCTTGTAGCCTAATGTAAACCAAAGGTTATATGATAAACACTAACACTGTCTTTAGAGTAGACTGTAAGATATAATTTTCTCCCTGACTAACTGTTTCAAGAACTTCAGATAAATTTAAAGAGATATTTGGAGATAAGGGGATGTGAGTCCCGGATTTAGATTAGGCCCTAATACACCTGTGTCATTAGAAATTAAATAGTTAACAGACTGTTGGCTTTTATCAACTAACACCATTTTTTAAAATCACAATAATTAAATGCATGGTATACTTTTTAGTTATATTTTGAATATAGGCTAACACGTGGTCCAACTTTACAAAAAGTTTAGGCTAAGGCTACCCTATTTTGCTGGTAAAAGAGAAGTCAGACTAGAAGTTTTATGAAGGTGATCTTTCCTCATTTATCATTCCTCACTACTGGTAATATTTTTTTTCATCATCTTTGAGTAGCCTAGACACCTGGGCCAGGCCTACCCATATGCAACATTTTTGCTCTTGTTAAGTCCAGTTTTAGCTTTACTGTATGTGCCTTGTTCTCCAACTAAAGAAAAATGTTGGTATACAATATAAAATGCATAGATCTCTCATATATAATAAGAGTAGAAAGGTAGACATCCTTACAGATAAAAGCACGAAAACACACACATACAGAACAAACAACACTTAGATTCAGATTCATTTTTATTGTTGCATCTCAATTTATATTCACATATAAAAAAGATAAAACAAATAGGTCTTGCCCCCTCTTAAAACCACACTCGCCAAAGAGTTTGACGTAATTACTGGAGAACTGTTCCTGGAGCATGTGTGTTAGTGGAGAAAGTATAGGCCTAAAATGGTGATTGCTATAAAAGGTGAGCACTGCAATGTCACAGTGCCACTGCAACAATACAAATGACTGTACAATATATAAAATAAAATAGTTTAGACAAATTTACTAAATACATGTATTTGATAATTCTATTATCAATTGTTGGAAAATTAAAACTTAAAACTAAAACCAAAACAAATTGAGGCAGTATCTACCAAGTCAAATTGAACAGCATCTAGCCGCCCAAAAGGGTTTGGCACTGTGGGGCAGATTCCCAATTTCTCCCCTCTGCGATGGCAGGAATTAGACCACAGGAGGGCGCTGTAAGATGATTTAATTCAAAACACACAACTCAGTCAAATTAGCTAATTTGGTAAATAAATTATCTAAATAACTGCGAATTTAAGTAGCCTGGCTTTCTATAGGCTATGGGCAACAATGTTCTTTAATTGATTGCAGCTATTTCCTTAATTGCATTGTCTCAATAAAACATGAAGGCAATTGACTAATGTGTCAAGTTAGCTTGACGTTAATACAATAAATCACCTTAATAAATAATAAAACGTTGTAACCATATTTTCACTTCATACAAAGCAGTGTGTATAGGCCTACACATCACATGTGGGAAGTAGCAGTGATTCTGTTGCAGTTCAGAAAATCGACCAGCAGGAATCACTGTTCAATAGCCTTCCAGAAAGTGGCGTGATGACGGCTGCTTTCTAATCACATTCAGGTCTGGCCGTTCCTACAGCGTTTTCTTCGCCTATCCAGAGAGGACTCAGTCACCAGTGTCACCCATTACCCAGAGAAAGCTGGATACTGAATAACGGTGAGTGTTTTGTAGTTATCAGTAATATAATTTACACCTAGCGAGCTATGTACGTTAAATAATCATGACTGATAATGCTGAAAACGGCAACGGTTGATATGATCCCATGCATGCATGCAGTGGTGTTTTCATCTGAATCAGCACCAGCCTGCTGGATAACACAAGGATCTTAGCACACCAGTTATTTGTGCTTGTTAGCTGGACGTATTAGACATACGAGTCGTTTTATGGTCTTTTGTTCACACATGTACATTGATATGGTAGTTTTTAAATGAGAAGTTTGACTAGCTTTTTAGTTTCTATTCAAACCCTTCTTCTTTCATGACTGGAGGTGAGGTGTTCGAAGTGGCTAGTTAGCCTTTATCTCTTTTTGTCTCCATCATTGCCAGGCAGACAGGGATCTTTGTTAAAGTCCTGATCCACTTAGCCGCAAATTAAACAGGGTAGCCTTGTTAATCATAAACAATAGCCTATTTTGCAAGGATCAAGGCTATTTAGTGCAGGATTCTTTCGTGGAAAATGGCAAACATCTGTCTGGTTAGACTCAGCTAACATCACGTTAGCTACCCCAAAATCATTATGTGTAGTGCAGATAAAACGTGGGTTTATTCGGCGTCATGTTGGGTAGGTGTGTGTATCTGCAAGACATGGATATGAAAGGACGATACGACACAAATTGTGCTGTTATCAGTAATACCATTGCTAGCCAGTTCTGGAACCACTATTGGTTATGCATGGACTACGAAGGTGGTAGGTGAAGCCTCCAGGAAGTTATTGCGGCAACCACTGTATCCTGATTGGAAGCAACGCGTGCTTTTGATTTTTAGGATTTTCACTTCTGCATTGCAGACGCTCCTGCATTGACTTCGCTCTGTTGGTAAACACAAGAAGCTACATGTTTATCTGTAGGGTAAACGCGTGACATGTCATGAATGTGAAGGCTGACCTTTGTCTGTTAAGATTATGTCACTGTTCTGATAGCTATAAAGCGTCTGCGTTCATATTCAGGTGAATTGTACGTTGAGATCATTGAACTTTTGTATAAAGGCAGGCAGTGTTGTGCCATATGTTCCACCCGAATTAATTTAAAGTCATTTGCAAGTATAATGCCACGTACTATTTTCTCTATGCTGTCCTGCTTCAGTCCTATTGTTTGCAGTGTAGATAACAGATGACATTCACTGTCTTTCTATCTCTGAATCTGTTATGCACTTGATAGAGTAGTCACAATGTTTAGCTTTTGTTATGGTGGATCATCAGTCTCACCTCTTCTGTTAACCTAATATTTATCATGCAAGCTCATATTGTGCTACCGAGGAAGACTAAATAAGGAAATCCTAGATTATGTCATAGACAGAAGTCAGTATGGTTATGACTCTGATCATTTTTTATGTTAAATTGTAATTTGTAATGTAATTTAGTTTAAATGTCGAATCCATTGGTCAGTTTGGCATTGTGTACTGTTTCATTGTCAGTGTCCTTGCAAGTGCCATTGTAAGCTTGTTGCCTGCACACTTGTTTATGAGTATGGTTCACACTGTCATTTGAAGTGGTTTCCTTTTATTGAACTGAACTAGCAGTCATAATTTCAAACCCATCAAAAAACACTCACCTGTCCACCTAGGCTACAATCTTGGAAAGCTTGACTTCCTGTCTTTTTGGGGAAGAATCTGGCCTCTCTCCCTTGATGCTTGTTTAGATGTTGGGGGGATCTCCCGCTGGTGGGAACCAGAACGTTTTAGAGAAAGAATCCAGAGATTGTAGAAAGCTGTAGCCTTTTATGTAGTCTAGTTATGTAGTAACAAACTTGGCCAATCCTGTCAGTGGCTAAACACTGCAGGTCAGAGTCTTGACGTTGGAAAGTGGCTTTCGTTAAAGTTAGTTTTCACTGAATTCATTCAATGTTTTATATCGGTTTAGGCTCAGTGATGCATAGGTTTCGGGATCATAATGATCTCACATGTAATGGCATTGCTGTGATAGAGCCTAGGGAGGTGGTGAGGTGATTTGGGGGGCTGCTCTCTTGTGGAGGGGAAGTAATGAAACCCAGATTTAAGGGCAAAGGGGTGGAGTGCACCCCTGCCCCCTCTGCTATGACGAGAATGTCCTTCTTTCCACCAGTGGAGAATTTGTGCAATACACATCACAACAGGAATATGTTATTTCTGAGAGCATGTCAACCCCCCCTCCCCCAAACACACATATATATATATATATATATATATATATATATATACACACACACACACACAAGGAATGCTATATGTCATTGTTTGCTCTATTTAAACTGTGGTTGTTTGCTTTGATTGATCCAATGTGGTGGGTGAATAGTATGGGAAACAGTGTTATGCAACATCCACAGGGAGGGGTCTCATAATGCAATCATTCTGTAGATCTTTAAATGCTGGAATTCTTTTGGCATATCTAAAGTGAAATGTTTCTTCACATCACTCTCTCTCTCTCTCTCCCCCTCTCTCACTCTCTCCCTCTCCCTCTCTCTTTCTCAGGTCTGGTGAAATAGAGGCAGCCCAGAGCAGTCCTCTGCCTTAACCCCTTCTTTGCCTCTGTATGGCAGAGCCGCTTTTGTGTGATGACCTTGTAGACACACCGCTTTGGACGTAGTGACCGGAGCAGCCCACCATCATGTTCAACTTCAAGAAGGACAAAGAGAAGGACGGAGCGAGGAAGGAGAAGAAGGACAAGAAGGACAAGAAGGAGCGCATGTCGGCCGCCGAGCTGCGCAGCCTGGAGGAGATGAGCATGCGGCGCGGCTTCTTCAACCTCAACCGCGGCTCCAAGCGCGACTCCAAGAACAAGCTGGAGATCTCCAACCCCATCCCCATCAAGGTGGCCAGCAGCATGGAGCTGAGCCTGACCGACATCGAGTCGGACGGCCTGAGCAACCGCAGCAGCATGGTGCTGGACATGGACCAGCTGAGCGCGGCGAGCTCCAGCGACGACCTGAAGGGAGACTACGGCCAGCAGGACGGTCAGCACCGCAGCTCGGTGAAGGAGCGGGCCTCCCGGTTTGGCTCGCTGGCCATGCCGGGCTCGCAGGTGGCCGGTCAGATCATGAAGCGCTTCTCCTTTTCCCAGAGGAGCAAGGAGGAGAGCCCGTCCGAGGGCTCCACGCCGTCCGGCCAGAACTCGGCTGCGCCGTCCCCGCAGGTGGAGACCAAGGTGTTTGACCCCCAGCGTAAGCAGAGCCTTCAGCAGCAGCAGCAGCAGCAGCCTGGCCCCCCGAAGAAAGTGCGCATCCCGGAGGTGGTGGACAAGACGTTCCCGGCGGACCTGCGTCTCCCGGTCGTGATCCCGCCGCACACGCCAGAGGCCCGCGAGCTGGAGCTCCAGCGCCGCAACACCGGCGACTTCGGCTTCTCGCTGCGCCGCACCACCATGCTGGACCGCGGCGCCGATGGCGCCGTCTACCGGCGCGTGGTCCACTTCGCCGAGCCTGGCGCCGGCACCAAGGACCTGGCGCTGGGCCTGGTGCCGGGGGACCGGCTAGTGGAGATCAACGGGCGCAACGTGGAGAACAAGAGCCGCGACGAGATCGTGGAGATGATCCGGCAGTCGGGCGACACGGTGCGCCTGAAGGTGCAGCCCATCCTGGAGCTGAGCGAGCTGAGCCGCTGCTGGCTGAGGAACACCGAGGGGCTGCGGCGCGAAGCCTTTGATGTGAGTAGACCTGTCAATCATCTCTCTCTCTCTGTCTCTGTCTCTTCTTTCAGTCCATCTTTCACTCTCACCATCTCTTCTCCCCAGGGTTTCATATGCCTTGTGCTCACGATGAGCATGATGGGTGGGTAGGGGTCGGCTATGCTGTGTGAGTAGCTTATGGAATAAGGAGGTATGACACTGTGAACTTTCGTCATGCTCTCTGTCAGTCAAGTGTCTTCCCTCCAGGTACAAATGTAATTTCACTGGCACTTTCTCTTTTGCGAGTTGGAGGATCACCTGAATCACCTGAAGTGCCTTTTTAAGGAGCTGGATGAAAAGCTGATGAAGCGCTGTCAACGGATCTGTATTTATCTGTATGTGTTATGAACTTGCTTTTCTTGCTACGTGTTGGGCAATTTGCAGCAGCTGATGAGGTGGTGGATAAACATTCAATAATGCAGTATAATTACTTATATTGACTTCCAGAGGAACATGTATTGGATAAGAAAAGAGATTGGTCTTGGTAGAAGCCCGTAACCAGATGCTGCAAGCAGCCCAACTACTTAACAGGGACAGCTCTATCATGAACATGAATTATTACCGTTTTTTTTCTCGAACGGACTTAATTCCGTCACCTTTACATTCTATGTGCTCTGTCCTCTTCGATGCCCTCATGACCTATTTCTTTCTGTCTTAACCATTGACTTGATTTTGGTTTCTTTTCCAACATGCAAGTTTATATGAGGACTTTGAACAGGTCACTGGGCTGTGACCAGGGACACGTGGCTGTGTTGTCTAAACACACTAAAGGACAGCTGTGAAGGACAAACCAGTGAAACAGGCCCACGTGGCTTTCACTTTACACAGTGCGTAAACCTGTTATCCAGGAGTGGTTAAATAGCTTTTGCTTTTTTCTTTTACTGCTGTTGCTTTTCACTGTTTGTGCCCACATCTGTTGTGCTTGTGTCAGACCAATGTGTGCGAGACCCACACAGAGACATTTATCTTCCTCTCTGGTGGAACCCAAGTGCTCGTGAGTGAGATTGGGTGTGATGAGTGAGATGGTTGGCTTTTATGTGTCCAGATATTGTGTAATTTAAAAATGCTCTCAAATCAAGTGGCAGTCTGGTTATATCAGGAGGAAGCTATTGGCCCTTATCTATGCTCAGCCTACCCAACAAGGAAGCTATCTGATAAGACTGCCATTTGGCATTGGGTTGGGTTTTCTGTGTGTGTGTGTGTGTGTGTGTGTGTGTGTGTGTGTGTGTGTGTGTGTAGGTGGTTGAAAGTGTGTGTCCGCCGTGCGTGCTTGTGTGTGTGAGAGAGAGAGAGAGAGTGTGCGTGTGTTTGTGTAAGGAGCTACTGTACTGGAATGAATCTGGCAGTCTGGTGCAATCAAACACAGATGCGTGAGCAGTGACTGACAGCTCTGCACAAAACTGTCGTATTCTTAAGCTGTAATCGGTAAGCCATGTGTGCATATGATAGCCTGCCCAGCATAATTACATGGATAAGACATATGTAGGTTTCCTTACCACACCCTAAAAAGCACAAAGTACCCGCGGGATTGCATCAGGCCGGTCTATCTGACAAGTACAGACATTTCAGGCCGTTGTAGCAAAAAAAAAAGCCTGTGCCTTTTGATAACATGTGGCCACTGGGCAATAGTGAGTAATCTCATTTGCGGAATGACTGGAAAGTTCTGAAGAACAGTTTAGAGAATGGCACCACTTGTATTCTGAGCGTACACATCGTACACATGTGCGTGCATCACCATCTGTTTGTGGGGACTGAATACTACAGTGTTGAACCAACTGAGTGGAAAAAAAAAACAGAGGCCTAATCAGAAAGTGGGTCTTCCCTTTAGGGATGCAAAAATAGTAAGCCCTATTTGCGTGTGTGTTGGCTTGTTTGTGTGAATGTTCCCATGTGCATATGTGAAGTTGAATGTGTGTGTTTGTGCATATGTGAAGTTGAATGTGTGTGTGGGTGTGTGTTTGCGCGTGTGTGTATGTGTTTCTGAGAGTGTGTTGAAGTAAGTGTGTGTCCTATAGGTCTCTGTGTGTGTGTGTGTGTGTGTGTGTGTGTGGACGCTGTAACGGACCCTGTCCCTTTCTCTTTGTTCCGCTCCTGGCTGTAGCAGATGAGGAGCAGCTGCTCGCTCTCCCAGGCTGCGTGTTGAGGGGGGCGTTCTGTTGCAGTGTCCCCTCAGGGGGTCCCCTGTCATTATGACGTAGGTAGGAGTGACTGAAAGAGAATGATGAATGTGACCCCGGTGTTCAGTTCATTCTCTGCCATGTTCTCACTGTGTTTGAACATTCATCAGTGTGGTAATGGGATAATAACATTACACTTAGGAAGTTGACGAGGAAGATTATGCTGTTTTCGTTCAGGTGGCAGCTGTTCCTATGGCTCAGTCAGAACTGTAAAGCACGATTGACTGGGGGTATTGTTGATTGGCCTCATCGGTAAACCCTTGCCATGTGTTTCTGGTTTATGAGGCTGGCAGATCAGGCTGGCATCTGTTGGATACGCATCAGGATCTTATTGTTGGCGCGACGGTTTTAGGGCTGACGAACTGCAGTGAAAATATGGATTTGTAAAGGCATTTAGCTGCCTAGCTGTGAGTGGCTCGGTGAAATACCTGATCCATGTGTTTCTTCAGGGCCTGTTTGTCCTCTACTGTAATTTATCGTCGTAACCTAAGCCTACCTGGGCTTCATACTTTCTGTAGCAGACTGAATGAATGGCCTTGCTTTTTTCTGCTAATATTCTCTTGGCTGAAGTCCCACTGCAGTTGCACACCAGTGCTACCAGGAGCCTATTATTCAGAACATTCTTTTCTCACCAGCAGTGTGTGACGGTAAAACACCCCCCCCCCACCTTCCCCCCTTCCTCATTCCAGAGTTTTCAGCATTGTTCTATTTTGGGATTTACCAATAAACAATGAGGGACTCGCTCGCCTGTGTGGTTTTCAGCCTGCCTCCCTTTGTGCTTATTTTGGCTGCCTGCTTCCCTGTGGATGCAGGAGCAGGGGAGAGAGTTCTAGGGGGCTGCATACCTAAGCTAAGCTAAGTGCAGGCACTACTCTGATACCTCTGATGCCAGTCCGTTAGACCCACTCACTCCCAGTGTGTCTGGGTGGGATGTGGATGCTGGCTGTCCCTGTTCTGTAAAGAGTCAGGGCTCGCCTGCCTGACCCATGCCTGATGTGATTAGGTTTTAGTCTGTTGTCCGGTCCATTTCGTGTACTGCCTCAACAACTCCACTGACACAAAAAGCTGTGGTGGAAGGCAGTGAGCTGGTTTGTGGAAAATCAAATGTGCAGAGAAGCCAAATGCTGTCCCTTTTGATGTTTTTTTGTTTGTTTTGTTGCTGAAATGAAGGAATAAATGCTCTGCCTGCATGGGCCAACTTTGGCTGCGCACCCAAGAAGCTGATCTCTTGTGTGTGAAAAGAAAGAGAATAATAAAAGAGAAATCAGGAGAGAAAGGCTTGGAGTCCAAGCGGATAAGAGAGTGGGGATGCAAACAGGAAATGGAAGCTTGAGGCCCATGTCAGGGCGTGCTCACAGCGTCGACTCACGGTTTGGCAACCTGCATGTGTCTACCAAGGAAATCTGTTTTGCTGGAACTTGTGTGTGTGTGTGTGTGGGTGTGGGTGTATGTGTGATGATGGTGGAGAGATGTATTTGCGTATCCCCCCCACCAAGCAGCCCTACCCAGCGTCTTTGTCCTGAAAAACAAACAGCTTGACCGTCAAATCCAGAATAATAGAGAGCACTCTGAAAACCGTCACGTCTCACTTCAACAAAAGGGCAGCAACACGGTTGCTTCAACGTCACCGGCAGAACCCGTACGGCACAAAGGCGGGGGCAGCTGGCTGCTTCTTCGCCACGGTGGTGGGATTGTAGCCACTCTTCTATAGGCCTCATATAAAATGCACATTTTTAATAGGATGGATGAAGCCGTCTTCTGAGGCTATAAATGGTCTGCAATGATCCAGTTGGGCTCCATATTGATTTTGGAGAGTGGAGTTTATTCTCCTTCAGGGAGAAGTGGGGGGGGTTAAAATAGAAAGTCTGGGGGTTTCTGGGTGGAGAAAGTCATGGGTGGGGATTGTTGAGAACAAAGAGACTCTTCAAGAACGGTTATTACAGGCCAGAACTCCTAAAGAAAAAATACATGACATTTAATAGATCATGGAATTACTTGTGTGTGTGTGTGTGTGTGTGTGTGTGTGTGTGTGTGTGTGTGTGTGTGTGTGTGTGTGTGTGTGTGTGTGTGTGTGTGTGTGTGTAGTTACAGAAGAACGGCAGACTCTGAAGGACTTAACATCCTGCAGGTATTTGAAGTAGTCACTGAATGGTGTGTTGCCTCTGTGAGTATAGTGGGCCAGAGGTCCCTAAGGAATCACCTGGAAACTGAGCGCTCATTGACTGCTGAGTGGGGAGCAGGGGAGGCTGCCATTTAGAGGAGTTGTAGATCGTGCAGGAGAGGAGTGTGGCAAGCATGGAGGCGCTCTATTTTTGGCTTCCCAAAGCATTTTTAACGTCAAATCGCTGTTTTGCTTGGCGGCGGGCAGCACATAGAAATTCCCTCCTCCACGCCGAGGAATGCTCAGAAGGTCAAGGGTCAGAAACAGGCCGCAAACCTCCAAGGCATACACACACACACACACTCTCACTCTCTCTCTCTTTCACACACACACACACACACACACACACACACACTCTCTCTCTTGTTATAGCACCCACTTGGCCCACACAGACATGCAGGAACAGCCCTGTCTTTAAGCTCACTGACTTATGTGGGGGGAGTGCAGGATGTCCTGTGATGAACATCAGGAAGGGAGATCTAGGGATAGAGCAGCACAACAGCGTGCAACAAACAGGTACATAAATAGGTCCTATTTTCAGCAGCAGACTCTGGACGGTCCAGCCTCACTGTCTCCAGTTGGTCAAGCTTACGCGCGAGAGGTGTGTTTGAGCCTCGGGCTAGCAGTGGGTTCATTTCTGGATTTCCTCTCTCTTAATAGCCATATGGATTACCATTCATGAGTGCGGCTTCAAATAGGTCAACTCGAACATTGCATAAACGGCCCTCCTGAGATTTCTGTGTATTTAGCATCGGTTGCTTTATGATTATGTCGTGGCCCTCGGCCCTAAAAGTTAAATGTGTTTTCATGTTGTGCATCTGCAATCCTTGTCAGGACAACACACACTCTGATTTACGGTCATAACTTTGCGTAGGTCCTCTCTGAAATGTGTCCAAGCGAACATCAAACTCTCAGAAATGTACCCAGATTCTATCATACATAAGTCAAAGCAGTGACACAGCTCAGTCCCTGGATGTTGAAGCACCTCAGACTGCCATCTTTTACATCTCAATAATCTCTCTCTCTCTCTCTCTCTCTCTCTCTCTCTCTCTCTCTCTCTCTCTCTCTCTCTCTCTCTCTCTCTCTCTCTCTGTCTGTCTGTCTGTCTGTCTGTCTGTGTCTCTCTCTCTCTCTCTCTCTCTCTCTCTCTGTCTGTCTGTCTGTCTGTCTGTCTGTCTGTCTGTCTGTCTCCCAGGGCTTAAAGTGTTTTCAGGCGTGAGCTGGTATGTGTAAGATTTGAAAATAGGCAATGAGACTACAGTATATATGGCGTCCTCATAAATGTCTGATAACTTCAGGCACAGATATTTTTATTGCTTTAAGCCCTGCTCTCTCTCTCTTTTTCTCTCTCTCTCTCTACTAGCATCACACAATGCGCCTCTCAGTCCCCAATAGTTGGCTTATTACTGCTGTATAGTGGAATAAGAAGTCAGCACTGGGACAGTAGTTGGTCATTTTTTTGCTCCTCTGCTCTATAATCATTACTCTCGCCCTGCACCCACCCAGCAGGTTAACCTGAGCTGGTCTAACAGGCCGTGCCTGAGTGCTGGGGAAGAGTTGCTGATTGCAGGGGTTTGCGGCTGTCAAGGTGGTGCCATGCAGAGCGTTAGATTACACACCCCCCCACCGGCGTCTCGCAGCAGGGGAAAGGCACCTAATGACCAGCTAGGAGGTGATGGTTTACGGAATAAAAGGCACAAAAACGCGCCAAAAGTACAGTGTCAGCGCTGGCAGGCGTTTACGGGGGAAGACGCGCAGTGTTGCTTCACGCCAGGCCCTCCGGTCCCTGAAGCCCAGGTGCCACTGTGAGCGAGTCTGCCAGGAAACATAAGAAATGCAGCACATGTTCCTCTTGCTATGTGCTGTGCTGTTCCACATATAGCCAAGCCCCCCCCCCCCCCCCCCCCCCCCCCCCCACACACACACACACACACAGACATAGCAGTGTTTTTCACAGGGTTTGTGGAGCCGTGAGACAGAAGCTGCGGCCTGGCCACCAGTCAAGACGGCAGCCTCTCAGCGCTGGCTCTGCGGGCCTCTGCCTGTGCCTCTGCCTGTGCCTCTGCCTCCGCCGCCTCACCGCTAACCTCAGGGAGCTTCTGGGAACTTTCCGGCGCATTCCTCATTGTGTTTGTCTGTGACGGCCCGGCCTGTGCCCAGAGGAAAGGCCAAAAGGGAAAAGAGACAATACTGGGGCTGTGTTTTTTTTTTTTTTTTTTTTTTTTTTTTTTTTTTTTTTTGTCGACGGCACCCACGGATTTTTCTGGAATGGCCGTGTCTTCCTCTGCAGATGGTCTCTGTGAAGGACGATTGTGCCTCTCTCTCCGGCCTCCATTTTGTACTTCTGGCAGCCGCTGAATTGTTGACCGGAAGCCAGTGTGGTTGACACCGAAGACGCCAGAATGCGCTCATTGAGTTGTGCTGGAGAGCGCCGCAGTGCTAATACACTCGGCGGAGATGGAGATAAAGCGCTCTGGGGAGACATGGCGGAGGAGAGAGGGCGGGCCAGAAACATCCTTTTGAAATCCCAGATGAAGTAACAGTGGTGTGTGTTATGCATTCTGCTCTGCTGTCTCCTCTTTTGACTGTGTGTTTACTTGGATGTTTCTGTTTTAGTGGGGACCATCTGTGACAAATTAAGTGATCCACTTCTGTGTGTGTGTGTGTGTGTGTGTGTGTGTGTGTGTGTGTGTGTGTTTTCTGTCCTTCCCTTGCATTGCTTAAACAACCATTTTAAGCACTCTGTGTTTGGTTTAACAACCAATGTTCCATCCGAGGAGCAGTTATTCTCCTTCCTCAAACTCTCATTTTTCTCTGTCTTATTTTTCTTTTGTTGCTATCTTTTTCACTCTGCTACTTTTTTCCCTTCTCCTCCATGTCTCCCTCTGTTCCCCCTTTGGCTGCGGCCTGTGGTATGTTTGCTGCCTTGGCATCGGTTCTGAGTAGCCTGGGATCAATTTAGTCTAACTGAATATTTAATATGCCTGTATATGTAAAACAATCTGGGCTGCTGCATTCACACACACATGCACTGGCCTCCTGCCTCTGACTATTGCAGTCAGCGTAATTAATGGCAGTAATTAGTAAATTAATCTGTTCCCCAGACGGGCTCCATTTAATTTACAAGACCAAAAATTTGCCCCATTGTTCCACACATGTTGGTGGTCAAGTGTGTGTGTGTGGGGGTGGGGGGGGGGGGGGTGGCATGACACAGTAGTGAACTTGAGAAGTGCTGGGTGAAGTTTCTGAGTGCCCCATCACCCACCCCCTGTGCACGTGCATGTGGCCTGCTTTCACTTGTTTAGTAGATTCAGAGTGACAGAATCAATGGCCATTCAACACAGTTCCCCCGAGGTCATGCCACTGGTTGGTACATGTGTGCACAGTCAGTCATAGAGCCCTTTCCGGGATAACACGGACAAATACACACTCTCTTGACCTTTCTGACCACACGCACGCCACACACACACACACACACACGCGTGTCACAGTTCACCCCTCTCCACTCTCTACCGTGCACTGTGTAGCCGCGCTCCTTTTTGTTGCGTTTGGCTGATGGGCTATTGTCTTTCTCCCTACTAAAACCACGAGTTCCATTCAGGAAGTAATCCTGATTTGATTGGCACACGTTTTATCTAAACCTTCTCATCGTATCTGATCTCTGAACTCAAACACACTTTTTTTTTCTCGCCCTGGCGCTCGGCTCCATTTCTCTCCCCTTGTCTTTTCCATCGCCATGGCTCGAAAAACCTCACCGAAATAACTCTCGACACAACAGTGCATTGTGTATGACCCCAGTGTTTTTCATCGTCCCTCAAAAGTCCAGCTTTCCAGACTTGATGATAACAAATATATAAATCTGCTCCAGCGTTTTCCTAGTGGTAGTAAAATGTCAGCTATTTCCTGTGGCTTTCTCCTCTGCGCTGGTACCACTGTGTGTTCCTGACAGGGCTCTGGAGCGGAGAGGGAGAGATGTTGTTACGAATTCCCCTCACGTCTTAATACTCCCATGATCGTTAGCGCTGAATGCCTGCTCACTGTGCCAATGGGTCATGAACTGGTATTTGTCTGTGAAGAGCTTGGCACCCACTTGGGGCTTAACTGGCATTCGTTAGCCCTCAGTGTATAAGTAGTAATTAAACGTTGTGCCGCAAAATGAAGTTATAACTTATTTCTCGCTTCATTTTTAAGCAGTCTCATTCCACTGTGTGGATGGTGTATTGAAACTAAAATGAAAGCAGTTGTAAATTATGGCCTATGAATGATAAATAAAGAATGAAAACTTAATGGGTGAATAAATCATTCAATGACTGAATGAAGTAAATAAACAAATAAGCTGTAGCCTCGACTGTATTTCCCTATCTACTTCTCTGCATTGCCATTCATCGGAGTAGCAGGGCTCCTAAATGACCTTTACGAGCTCTCCTTGTGCCAAAATGAATAAAACTATTAGAAGGGCCAATCTCTAGGGAAGTGGAAAATGTGTTCAGCCCTGGGTGTGCGAGGCCTGAGCGAGATATGGAGGAAGCAATCGAGCGCACTGCGGAAACCCTGCCACACAGACCGGGTACACTCGTTTTTATCTACCTGAGTTCAGGACCGGGAGCTCCATTATTACCTCATGCCATCTGCAGTCACACAAACCCAGTTGACGGGCCGACTGGCATTGTCTGTTCTTGGTCGTGTAGAAGTTAGTCGTGGGTTTAGGGAGGGGTGCTGAAAGGCACTGAGTGAACGGTCAGTCATTGTGGTCTGCGGTTCACCCTCCAGTACTATTATAGTAACCCTGTTGAGTGAGCTGGCGGACCTTTTGTTTACCTGTCTCGGAGGTTCTGTTTGCGTTATGGAAACAGAACCAGGCTCATTATTTATGCCCAAGTGGTTTGTTGAGCACAGCAAGGTTTTTTCGGTGTGTTCTGGTTGGTCTTGTTTTTGGAAAGCTGGATTAATCGACTTTTGATGAGCTGGTCAGACGCTTATAGTTTTCATTAAGTATATAAGTATATATACTTTTTTGATCCTGTGAGGGAAATTTGGTCTCTGCATTTAACCCAATCGGTGAATTAGTGAAACACAAACAGCACACAGTGTACACACAGTGAGGTGAAGCACACACTAATCCCGGCGCAGTGAGCTGCATGCTACAACGGCGGCGCTCGGGGAGCAGTGAGGGGTTAGGTGCCTTGCTCAAGGGCACTTCAGCCGCGGCCCACTGGTCGGGACTCGAACCGGCAACCCTCCGGGGTACATGTTTATGTTTATGTGTGTGTGTGTGGGTGGGTGTGTGTGCGTGCGTGCATGTGCATGTGCTTGTGTGTTTGCCTGTTTATGTGCCTGTGTGTGTGTGCATGCATGCGTATATATGTCTGCTGTGTGAGTATGTGTCATATGTAGGATTACTGTGAATGTATGTGTGTGCGTGTGTATCTGTTTATGCACATGTGTGCATATGGAATGGGTTTACATGACCCCTGGAGGCAAACATACGTAAAAAATTGGTCATCCTAGGCCCTACGGTTCTCAAGATATTCACAGAAAACTGTGTCTCTGCCCTACCCTCCTTTCGGGGGGTCCAGTCCAGCGGGGGGGGCTACAGATCAAAACAAAAAAAGGTGGTTCCATGCTATCCATATGGGGTTACATGCCCACCAAGTTTCGTGTACCCCTGTCTTACAGTGTCCCGGGAATCCTTGACGGAAATTTGGACATGCAAAAAAAAAAAAAAAAAATCTGACTAAACCTATATGACCGCCGCTTCTCTGCGCGGTGGTCATAATAAGTACCTCTCAAAATCCAGTAGGTGCATACAATAACAGGCCACTTGTGCGCTTTAATGGTTGTTTATTTTGTAAGAGCTCGATGAATGAGTGAGGCTTCACCTGTTAACAGGTCGTTGTGTGGGACACCAAAGTGGTCAGCAGGTCTGGGAGTGCTCAGGCGAAACGAGGAATGTTGTTCTCCGGAATTGTGCTGCTGCTGCTACTGCCGCTACGCCTCCGGTTGTCGTCAGGAGTGGACTGGGAAAGGTTTCCTCCCCTCAAAAGAGCTCCATTCTGGTATTTGTGGAATCTGCTTTGGAACAAACATGGCACTTCCTGCTTGAGTCTCCAGAGGAGGCCGCAGAGGAGAGAGATGGGGATCCTGGCCGGCTTCACAGACGGCCGAGAAGGAGATGGAGAGGGAGGAGGACTCCTTGGTCGTATCCTCCTGAGCTTCTTGCGCGGTGTTGTGCGCAGGGCTGTCTGTGTGTTAACTGTACACAGAGGTTGTTTATTGACGCGTTTATTGAGCTCAGCCAGTATGTTCTTTCCATCGGTCCCCCCTCCATTTCCTTCCCTGTAATTGCAGTCCTAGTAAAGTTGTGCAAGTTGTAATATATTGTAGGGGTGAAGCATATTTTGGGCTGAGTTAATGTTTTATGTCCGCATGGAGCCCAAGGCAAACTAAATGAATAAAACAACAACAAACTGAGTTAAATAAAACACTGTTTTTTTCACACTGCTCCCATGGCCTTGCTCTTCAAGAAAGAAGCTAATCATTTGCCCTCTCATCCCCCTCTTGTTAATTTTTACCACCATTAACAGATGCATCTTGAGTGGCCATAGTCTTTCGGTAAGTGAATGGGGATCAACTTCCTTCCCCGGCCCATTTACGCCACCTGGTTTTTCACTCCCAAACAAAAAGAAAAAGTCACAATTAGAGGGGAAGTCTCCGGAGGAAGAGGGGGAGGAAGGCCGGGGGCCGCGGGTAGACGTGACGACCAGTGCCCCCGTGGCGCGGGGCTCGTTAGAGCACAGATACTTCCTGCCAGGATGGACCTTTCAGCGGTGTCATGAGAAAATGCACGGGCTTCCACACACACACACACACACACACGCACACACACACACATATATACGAACGCACCAGGCCCACTGTAATCAGGCCCTGCACATCCTGCCTGAG
Organism: Alosa sapidissima; assembly: GCF_018492685.1. Lineage (NCBI taxonomy): Eukaryota > Metazoa > Chordata > Actinopteri > Clupeiformes > Clupeidae > Alosa > Alosa sapidissima. The sequence continues at coordinate 9,686,663 of NC_055971.1, read as the reverse complement.
ACCCCACTACACACACACATTCACACATTCACACATTCTCAGACTCTTTCCCAGTCCTTGTCAGTTCTGTTGTGTAGCTGCTGTACTTGGCAACTTGGCAGATGCCTCACTTGCGAAACATAACAATTTCAGCTTTTCTTCATGTACTGTAAAGGCCAGCCCAATTGGGACAGCCTTTTTAAAGCTTTTAGATGGGGCCCCTAAATACCACTGACCCCAGACCAGAAAACGAGGACTGTCCAGAGAGAATACCCTAGGCCGCTTGCCCTCTTTCCCCCCCCCCCCCCCTTCATGTCTGACTAGGCTGCATGTCTAGTGGATTGATTCATTTTTCTCTGCTAAATATAGGCTAGATTGGAATCTGGCTAGCATGGCTGTGATCGTGGAATCCTTGGGAATTAGGCTAGAGTGTGAGCATGAGTGTTTTCTGGAGTCACCCAGGATTACGGGTTGAGTGGACACCCCCAGGGAAAATCCTCTGGATTATCAGCCCCGGAGCCATAAGGAAAACCATAGAGTTCTCGCTGCTGTCCATAGGAAGTGATGATTGACAGTTTGCTCAAACAGCACATGCCAGGGCTGCTCTTTCAGTGTCGACCTAGACCCATCAGCAGGACCTTTGCCTTTGGGAAGCCCAGCAGGGTCAAGGGTTGGTTCTTGATGACGTCCCTGAGGGGACATATTTGAGTGAGCATGATGAGTTGCATGGGCAGGCAGATCGATGAGTTGGTTAAGTTCCACTCAAATCTAATGCATCATTGCTTTTCAGATGCCTTTCACTGTTGTATTGTTTTACCTTTGTTATAGATGTGGTTATAGATGTTGTTTTTATTGCTACCATCTGAGCCGCCAAAAAAGATCACATTTTACATTTTAATGTTAAAGCAACACCAAAGCACTTTTCCTCTGTCGCACGCACGCTATTTGTTTCTCCAGCACTGGCTTTGGAAATAACTATTGAGAGAAAGTGGAATAGAATATTATGTCCAATGTTTTAATGTTCTGCATTATGAACTATATTCCAATATGTGGTTTAATGTTCTGCATTTCTCATTAGTAGGTCACTTTGATACTAAAAGTATGATTTTATGTAATGACTGTATGATATCTGTACTGTCCCTGTGTATATCTGTGTATGACTATTTAGAGATAAGCAGAAATATTATGACTTTGCAGTGTTTTACTGTTCTGCATGGCTGCGTCAGTAGCTATCTGCTCCGGATTGCCAGGTTGCCACTAATCCGAGTCTGATTCAGTGTAGTCCACGTAAAATGGGATGACCAACGCCATCTCCCGTCAGCCTGGAAGGATACTTAAACCCTAACTATTTCCTTGTCTAGTTAGAGCAGCTGATGGATCTTTAGGTGAAGTCATGCTGTCTCTCCCTTGATGCGCATCATTGTAAATAAACTCTGTTCCTCATTTTTCATACTATTGGTCTCTATTAAATCTATGGTATCAAAATTACCATCACTATGTCCACAGACAAGGTAGAGTATGTTGCATGATTTTATGAAAGTATGATGTATTGCGACATCAGAAGGAAGTCAAATTTGTAGTTTCTTATGTCTCATTCCTTCGAACTACAGATCTACAGACCCAATCTGGCAAACTTGCATAGTGCGGTTATAGCCTATAGAGGGTCGCAAAGCGAATGCAGAAGTGCCGTTCACCCTGTTACCAGTTGATGAACCACTGAAACGATTTTGGAAACATTATTTTAAGGTACAAAAAACTCTTTGTTGCTTTTAAGGAAAATCAAGAGCTTACTGATTTGACAGAGCTCGACACAGTTTTTTCATAGCTAAAGCACAACTCCATCCGCCATCCGCACAGCAGAAGGTGTTATCTTGTTAGGTAACTGCCTTGTATTTTTGGTAGCCCAGTCAGAGCGTAAATTCCATGTTAACCAAGGGACTGTGTTCCCTTTTCAGAAGTGATGTGGTGTAATTCTAACTCAGCTCCCCCCCCCGTATAATGAAGGCTATTTGGACAGAGAAGAATGGAATGGAATGCTTTATGTCTCCAGGCTGATTCTTTTCCATTTAACTTGGAGAAGGAGGGAGGTGGGGGGTAGCTTGTGCTGAGAGAGGCACGCTGCTGATTCCTGATGGCTCATAGTTTATCGTTTCCGTTGGTGGCAGATTTCCCAGACCCAACTGGTCGACTCCTTGCATGGAACTCTGAATCATTCCGTACGTTGTTATGGTCGTTAGTTGTTTTTTGTTTTTTTACGTCTTGTTAATGGCTAGGCTGTTCTAGATGGATGTGTTGTGTGTTATGCGTATTACAGTGAGTGTGTGTCATCGTTTGGCTGCCGGATCCACACAAATGAAGAGGCTCTTAAAGTGGAGCTTTATCCTCGAGAGTCAGAAGGAGCCCAGCTGGGGCAGAGGGAGCTCTCGATGCTGAACAACGAGAGGGTGACGTGCTTGGGTCGCGGTGTCGCTGTCAGCTCACACGATGCCACGGCCGGCCCCTTGTGACAGAAAAACAGAGAGCGCTCTTCATCTCGTCCAGAGAATACTTCAGCCATCAGAGGGGCTGGACGCTCTTGTAATCCCAGAGTGACTGTCATGTGGGCACAGACCACCCCTCGAGATTGTAAGCCCCTTTGCCCCCCCTACCCCTCACATAACCCACCCAGCCAACCCCCTCTTCCACAACCAACACAAGCATCCCCCTAACAAGCTGCATTTGTTTAATCTACCAGATGTTCCACAGGCCTTTCCGAGATCCCGTGCTGAGATTTAATCCGCATTTCTCCACAGAGCCGGATTAAACGCCCCCGGGGTCTGTAAATGGGTGCAGGGCTTGGGCCTTAAGCAAATTGGTTTGAAAATGGGTAAACACAGGCTTTTGTGGAGGTAATGCATGGCTGGTGCCACACCTTCTGCTCTGCGTGGGTCTGCCGTGTTAGCACACATTTGAAGTGGCGTCAGGAATCCGTACGACTCACTGCAAAGCTTTTGCCCAACAGTAGCATTGAGATCACTGCTGTCTGATGAAAGGTGAAGGACAGGGTTGTCAAGACTCTGAATTAGGGTTCATTTCAGGGTGATGTGTATGTTAGAGTGGATGAGCTGAGTGATTAACGATGATGATTAGAGATGTCTTTTTTGCAAGCTAACGGTAGCCTGCCAGCACTGCTACCAATGATTCATGTGAAAACCTGTAGTTATTGCCAAACCAGACAGGTTGCATTCTCAGCGTTTAACTTGGAAAGGATTCTCGCTTCTTTTAATCATCAGCCAACATAAGTACCTGGGGAAATTCCTTGTTTATGGAGCCCTGTTCGAAGTGAATGCAGTTGTATGTCAGATTGTCAACAGTACATTCAGGTCGTAAATGGATGTGATTTTGGGGACTATTTTGAAAGTGTGGAGAAAACTGATTTAAAACAAGTACAAGTTTATTTGAGGCAGCTGTTGCCATTGTGTGTTCCCTCTGTGTCGTTAACAGGTAAATCAACAATGATTTAGTGCAACAGCCTACTGTGGAACTAGAACATGAACTAGTTTGGGATTTGCTGCTGGTGCATCATATTGTCAGTCTGACCTGTATGTTTGTGTTTATGTTTATGTTTCTGTTATATTTATGAAGGGGAGGTTTCTTTTCCAGAGTTTACCACTACTGCGTGCCTTTTTATTGGTCTAACACAAGCATGATCCTCCAGCTTGTTTTTAATAGCATAGGGTGGTCCTAAGTTTACAAGCGACATGGTGTGAGGGCAGGGACATTATCAGATTAGCACACATTATTCAGTTGCACCTCACACAGGCCTACAGAGACCTATTCTAAGCAGCAGAGAGCAGCCTGTCGTGATCGTTCTCCTTGCCCTTTATTTGACTGCGGCTGCTTTCGCAGGTTAATTTATGCCACGCAGGTTCACTCTGCATTCCTGCATGAGCGTGAACTTGATGTGACTCGGATATTGTGAGTGTGCAAGTGAGAAAACCGGGAGGGGTGAGGTCTGTCTGCCATGGCGTCGGCATGTTTAGATTTGGAAAGCTTACCTTGATTATGGATCTCTCCTCTTCCAAGGTTCAGCTAATGAACTATGGATTTAGGGTCATGTCTGTTCTTGTCATGAGCATTGCCATTACCTTTTACTGAGGCACCACTGGGATCACTTCACATTTTCAGTTTTGAATCCCCACATTTAATCTACACAGTTACATCAGTACTACTGTTTATTCTGCAGCAGATATCCTTACCGCTAATAGATAGAGGAGAGATCTCAATGTGCGGTGTCCCTTCATGGTGTCCTGCCCCAGTGGACTAGGCATATGTAACTGAAGCCACCAGCTAATACCATCATTGAAAGCAGAGACTCTTGGGTATTGTTGCCTCTGTGTGTGTTTCTGGGTGCAGACCAGTGGGCATATCTAATCAGGGTAGGAATGCATCGTGGTTGGGCATCGGACTTTGGTACTGGATCTGTCTGATGGGGCCTTGTGGGAAGTTTTCTTTCTTTCTTCCTTCTTTCTTTCTGTCTCTTTTTCTTTCTTTCCACACAGTGCCCGCAACAGGGCTCTGAGGTCTTGTGCTCCCGTTACTAGGGTTGCTTGTGGACTTTTTGAGCCTGTTGCCATGGCAACAAGCGCGGCGTTGGCTTCCGTTGGTGCTCTGCAGCTGAAGGGAGGTGCTTGGTCCGTACATCCCGAGTCGATGTTCTCTCTTTCTTTCTCTCTCACGCCCCGTCAGCATGGCTCTCAATTATTTAGAGCGACCTGCTGCAGGCGGGCTGAATTATAGAGGAGCTGGACAGCACACGCTGAAGGGAAGACAGAGAGAAAGAGGGATAGAGAGAGGAGGGGAGTGGAAGAGAGGAGAGTCAGTGGTCGCCCCGACGTCTGTCCTCGTTTCTGCAGTGGGGAATGTAAGGGACGCTCCCTGGAGCCTTGGTCTGACGCAGGACAACCCATCTGTGTTGTGCGTTTGCCCTCCTATACTGCCGGGTGTGTTGTGTGCTGATGGATCACCCAGACAGACAGGCTAGGGCCACGCTGCAGACGCAGCACATGACGCAGCACAGAGATCCAAGAGACTGCAAAGACCACGTGCACTACTCCGTCCCTGATTCACTGCTCTTGCTTGTGACCCCCCCCCCCCAGCAAAAAGGTGCAGGATGGGAAAATGTCTGGAAAAAGAATCGTATTCGAAACAATCTCTGTTTGTTGAATTGATCCACTTAGCTCTGAATTTGAAAGAGATGGAAGTCTGTTCTTTTAAAGCCGTTGTGTGGTCCTGTCGTCACTGTTAGTTTTATGCTAAGTACCGTCAGTGTGTTTCCATCCCTCCAGTGAGTGAAGTCTTTCAGTGGGTTCCAGATGGACCCTGGGGGAGCTGGTCACATGACCCGTGGTGCCTAGAGCCTCTATGTGCTGCCTGACAGGAAGCTGACCCATCTCCGTGACGACGGGCTATCATCTTGGCCCCGGAGGCCAACAAAGAAAGTCCTTCCTGTTGCCTCGGAGATGATAAAGGCTCTGTCCACCTCTGGTTTCCTCTGTGTCCGACGTCCCTGAACACATCACAGTACCGGACAGGAGAGGATTTTGACTGCCTTCTTCATCACTGTGTTATGGTGTCTGTCGGCAACATGATGCTTAAGAGTCTGCTAGAGCTGGAAGTGAGATTAGCTTCATTCGGATTAGTTAGCGGTTTGCTAAGGGCCAAATAGGTGCCGGTGACCGGACCCTCACGGTGGGCGAAGGCCCACACAGAGATCCTGCATTTCATAAAGCTGTGTCATAATAGCTGTTTTGCTTGGAATACTTGGGTTTAAACCACAGATTTTCTTGGTGGTAATGGAAGTATCCAAAATATAACTTTTCAGTAGCACTGCCCATGATTGCAACCAGCTGAGCGAATGTTCCCCCAAAATGTTTTTTCTTTTTTTTTTTGAAAATAATAAAAAAAAGAAAAGTTGCAAACGGCAGCTTTAAGCCCATGGGGAGCCAAGCATGTTCTGGAGGGATGAGCGAGAGAGAGAGAGAAAAGCGAGCCTCTCTCACACTCACTCGAGAGCTGCCAGGCCGAGCTCAGCAGGCCATAGTGTAAATAAGCCGGCCCGCTGTTTGTTTGGTAACACACATGAGGAGGATGCGGCCTGGCCTGGCCTGGTGCTGAAATAGAAACGCACTGCTGGGGATCAGGATGCTGTTTACTCCACGGGCGGATATTGCAGTGGTGGCCGAGAGGATCGGGTGGGGTGCGTGTGTGTGTGTGTGTGTGTGTGTGTGTGTGTGTGTGTGTGTGTCATTTGGTAGGACTGTCCAAGCTAGTCCGAGCTAGCTAATCAATTCAGCCTGGCGGATACTGCGATGCGGTAAACCATGTTCGGTTACATGGCTCCGCTGTTCAGTTGACATGTTGTGCCGGGCGATTGATTGATTCTTTAGCGGGGAGAGTCAGCAGCTAGAGTCTTGATGGCACAGGGCTATCCTGTGGTAGGCATCTTTATTCGACTGGACGGAGGCTGCAGCAGGTATTGGGAGGCAGTGCTGCTGCATTGTGCTGTGCTATGCTGTGCCCTGTGCTGCAGTAGTCTCTCTGTTGTACTGCCACCCCACCCCACCTCACCTCACCCCACCCCACCTCACCTCACCTCAGCTCAGCCTCCCTCTGAGCAGCCAGCCTGGGCACTGCTGCGTCTGCGTCTCTTTACCCTTCCCTGTCTTTCATGGGAACACATATATCTCCCTCTCTCCCTTTCTCCTTCTCCCTTCTCTCTCCCTCACGCTCTCTCTCTCCCTCTCTCCTTATTTCTTCTCCTCTTTTTCTGTTTCTCTGTCTGTTACTTCCTCCTTCATCCTCTTTCCTGTCTTCCCTCCCTCTTTCTCCTCTCTTCTTCTCACCCTCCTTCCTTCTCTCACTCACTCTCTCTTCTTATTTCTCCTTATCTCTTCTGTCTATCCCCTCCTCCCTCCTCCCTTGCTTCTCTACCTGCAATACTCCACAGAGAGGCTCCCCTCAGGTTGGCAGATGACAAAGCACTAATGCAGAGCTGCGCCCAGTGCCAGCTCTCCAGGCCCGACCCCAGAAACGCCAACGCAGATTGGACACCACCTCCCTCCCCCCTCCCTCCCCTCCAAACCCCACCCCCATGCCAGATGGCTCTGCGCGAGAAGACAGTTACAGCCCAACAAAAAGAGTCTGGGCAGGCCTGAGCTTCAGGCTGGAGCGTCACTCGTGTTATCACACCACTGAGGCCGCCAGACTGCGGCTTCTGTCGCATATAAAAACGTGGGCGGGAGCACACACTGGGAACATACCCTTCTGTGGCCCGCGTGCCATAATATAACTACGCGTTGTAGAATGTGTGTGGGAAGGCAATACCGAGACGTGATTTGTGTTTGTGTTTGTGTGTGTTAGGGGGTTGTTGCTCCTTTGTTTGGTGGACATAAAGAGCAGTACTCCCACTCACTGCTGATTCACAGCATAACTGTGGCAATGGGGGTTTTGCTTTGTGGATCATTGTCTGACTGACTGATGATGATGGACTGCTAATGTTTATATTCACTAGCACGTTACAGTTACTTTTTTGTGTGTGTGTGTGCGTGCCTGTGTGTGTGTGTGTGTGTGCGTGCGTGGATGTGTGTGTGCGTTCGTGCATTGTGTATGTGCTGCATGTGCATGCTTACTGTTGCATGTGCATTTTTAAAATCCATCCATTCTGTTACCCGCTCTGGCAGTGCAGATGGGGGTCAGAACAAAGTCCATTGAGATTCGCTGTGATCCGTGCCTACAGCTGTGTGTGTGTGTGTGTGTGTGTGTGTGTGTGTGTTCAAATGCCGTCACCGTCTGTTTCATTTCCTCTGCCCCTCTCGGCCTAATATAGCTGAGGAAAGCTAAACAGTCAGGGGGACTGAGACACTAATTGCAGTCGAGTGGACTACATGCAGCTATATATAGCCTACACAGTCATAACATCACCTGCCTGAGACACCGAGGGCCCGATTAACATCATGAGTTTGGCAAAGGCAAGAATACGCTTTGGAGCACGGTGAGAATCTTACTCCATGGTCCTATAGACCCCCAGGGCGACCTCTAGCTCCGTGTATGGAAGTCCGTCTGGAGTCAATAACTCATCTGACATGAGGCGATGCACACAGAGGGGTCTTGTTCGTGTTTGGAGCCCGGTGGGTTCTGTGTGGTCAACTGATGGCCATGTGCAGACGGCCTCGCCTCAGCCACTCCTGAAGGGGCAGGCTTGTCCCCCTCAGTCCACAGTCCAGCATTTCTCCCTCTCACTCTCACTTTCACTCACTCACACAAACACACACACAGAGACACACAGACACACATTCCAGAGTGTGCTGCTAAACCCCTTATGCAACAGCGACCAGGTTAAAGTGAGCAACAGTTGTCGGTTGTCCCTCCCCTGTAAACACATTTTGCCACTTAAACTTCTCTGTGTGTGCCCCATCTTTTCTGCGTCATGGCCACTGTGTTCTGCTTCCCTGCGCTAAGTGGAGGTGATTTTCCCGCCGCCGGTCTTGTGGATGACAGTTATATCTCTTAATGATGGGGCTGCGTGATGTCTCAACTTCGCTTGCGCGAGCCACAGATATTTGCACCGGGGTCACGGTGGTTTGTTCCAGCAGTTCCCTGCAGGGGGTGGAGGAGGGGTGTGCGGGAGGAGAGGGACCTGGTTGGTGGAGGAGCAGGAGGACTTGTGTTTTGCTGCCTGGCGTGTGTGTGTGTGTGTGTGTGTGTGTGTGTGTGGGAGGGGGCATCTCATGGGTTTTGAGGAGGAAGATTGTCTTCTTTTTGAACTGACGAGATGTTTACACTCAGACAAGCTATTGCACAAGGCTGTAAATGGTTGTGCGTAATTCACTACGTCTGTGTTAGTCATTTGTTCAGTATTTCGGGTGTCATTGTGATCTTGTACATTGTAATACAAGATAGGAGGAAGGTTTGCCAACATGCTTTTGTCAGATGTGGGAGAGCCCACAGCATGAGAATATTAACAGATGTTACAAACACTTTTTTCACAAAGTGACGTTTCTAATCTTTTTTTGCTTGCCTTGCTGATATTAAAGCCTGCGTGTTGAAACACTATGCTGGAATGTGCGTGTGCACTGAGGGGCCTGTGGGAACTGCATGTCCAAAAGTGTTTATGTAACACACACACACACACACACACACACACACACACACACACACACACACACACACACACACACACACATATATACTACACCACACCACACCACACCACACCACACACACATATACCACACCACACACACACACACATATACTACACCACACCACACCACACCACACCACACCACACCACACCACACACACACACACACACACACACACACACACACACACACACACACACACACACACACACACACACACACACACACACACACACACACACACACACACACACAGAGAGAGCCCAGTGCGCGCCCAGCACTCTGTACAATCAATGAGCAGGTCACATGTACTGGGCTGCTGATTTAACTCACTCACTCACTCGCTCACTGAGCAGCTTCCATAAAGGCCTGAGCCCAACCCAGCTCTACCCCCCCTCTACCCCTCAGCTGTCATCTGATTGGCTCCTGATGTGCTCATGCCCCTTCACTTCCCTCCTCGACATCTGACCTGACCTTGTGGGGTCAGAGGTCACTCGTGTAAATTCGGCGATATTCCTCCGCATTCCACACAGATTAGATTGCATGGAAGGAGAGAGGTGGAACGAGAAGGAGAGAGGGACAGAAAAGGACAGAGAGAGGGAAAGTTGTGGGGGAGAGAGGGAAGAAAGGCCTTCAGAGGAGGAGGAGGAGAGATAGAATACTGAATCAGTGCACTGTAGACAAACAGAACACTGATTGTGGCCTGATGGAGTGGGCTTGCCGTGGGTGAAGGCAGAGGTCACTGATGGTGACCCAGCGCTGTCTTTCCTGTCCTACGCTCCCACACCCTAAAGGGCTATCTGCACTTAACCCCCAGCCGTACCCACTGTCCAGCCTCCTTATCATGCATGTCAGATTGCAAACATACACCAGTGCTAGTAATGGCTACTCTGCCATGGTAACACATAGTGATGGCTATTCTGCCATGGTAACTCTGGCAAACAGACATTGCGCAGGCTTGCCATCAGTGCATGCTGTCTGTTACCTCCTGGTCTAACATAGCAAACACAGAGAGGAAATGTAAGTGTTGGATTGAGAGCAGATCATTCCCGCTCCGGCCCATCGGTCACTCTGGTTTGGGATGTCATGGACCACTGTTCTCCAGGCCTCCCCTCCACGTTCTAATGGAGGCGATAAATCCCTTCTGACACAGGGCTGCTTTTCATCAGGGCACTGGATGGGGCCTTGCAGGCGCCTCGTGTTTATTGTAACAGAACGGGAGAGCCGCGGCAGCAGACGAGGTCTGGGACTCATCATCGCCCGTCCGGAGGAGAGGAGAGGGTAGCGTGATGTTGACGACAAGTCCACCCCCCCCCCCCCCCCCACAGTCCACCATCCCCTCCACCATCCCCTCCATCCTGCTCCGCCCAAATCAGACCCACTCCACTCTCCGCAGCTCAGCAGCTTCAGGCTGACCGGGATGCAGCAAGCTAGCCTTCAGCCATCCCTTCTATAACACAGACTCTGGCTCATTCTCTCTTTTTTCTTTCTCTTTCCCTCTCTCTCACCCTTTCTCTCTCTCCATCTCTTTTCCTCATTCTCTCTTTCTTTTACTTTCTTCCTCTCTCACACCCTTTCTCTGTCTCTCTCTCCTTTCTCTTTCACTCTCTCTCCTTTCTCTTTCACTCTCTCCTCTCTCTCTCTCTCTCTCTCTCTGTCTCTCTTGCAGACACATGCACAAACACTTTAAAAGCAGGGTTAGCTAGAGAAGTAGAACAGTTACACAAGCCCCCTCCAGTCTGTTCTCCAGAGATGCCTGCCCTGCTGTGCTTCTGTCCCCCTGAGGGAAACATCGCTGCCTGCCTGCCTGCCTGTGTGTGGAGGTCAGCTTGAGAAAATGTAACTCACTACTAGTTTCAATCCAGTAAGAGAGCATGTCCTGCGATAAGACATAACAAATGACAAGGTGGTGGAATGAGCTGATGTCTCTCTGGTAGGGGAGGGATGGGAAGTAGATGCAGCCATTTATTGCCTTTCATCTGTTATCAGGTTATTTTGCATGGGGAGCAGTTTTGCTCACACAGCCATGATGACCACCCCCTCATACTCCTTTGTCTTTGCACATCTGTGTGTGTGTGTGTGTGTGTGTGTGTGTGTGTGTGTGTGTGTGTGTGTTCACACTGAAAGGGTAGCCACTCCACCCAGGTTGCTGGGGGGAGTGGTAGAGGTTGGGGAGGCTGGGCAGGGGTGGTGGGGGGGTGTTTGTCTGTAACAGTGACCCAAATATGCCACCCCTCTTCACAGCCCCATTTCAGCAGCTCTGTGACATACTGGAGGAAGCTCAGTGAGCCGTGCTGGAGCAGCCGCCACACTTCCTCCAGGCATGGGCAGGCATGGGCAGGCATGCAGGCGCGCCGCTTCCTCTGAATCTTTCAGACGCGTTTGAATTCCTTAATCCCAGTGCTTCTAATCCCAGGGCTTAAAATATGCATCTGGTCAAGGGTTGCCTGTCGTCTCTTTTTTGGCACAGTTGTGTGAAATGGGTTTGTGCATGTGCATCCATTAGCCAAGACCCTTGGGCAACGCACCCTCAGACACAGACACCTTATCTCTCTCTGTCTCGCTCTCTTTCTCACACACACACACACACACACACACACACACACACACAGAGTTACTGATGTCTCTTGTGCCACGCCACAGATAGCGACCAGACACCCACAGGAGTGG